>NC_091221.1:786763-921763 GCF_040958095.1 Procambarus clarkii | reverse complement strand
ATACCCATGACAAGGACTATAGTCCTACACATACCCATGACAAGGACTATAGTCCTACACATACCCATGGCAAGAGCTATAGTCCTACACATACCCATGGTAAGGACTAATAGTCCTACACATACTCATGGCAAGGACTATAGTCCTACACATACTCATGGCAAGGACTATAGTCCTACACATACCCATGACAAGGACTATAGTCCTACACATACTCATGGCAAAGGCTATAGTCCTACACATACCCATGGCAAGGACTATAATCTGTTCTGGCCTCAGGGAGTTGGAACTCCCTGAGGCCAGAGAGTATATTATGGAACTTAAACCTCCAAAGAGAGCTCTGGTTTTTGCACCAGACTGTTACTCACGTACAGGCGAACAACGTCCCCCAACCACTCTCTGCCAGAACAGACAACCAATCTCAGCAGCCACACACTCGCTACCGTCGGTCGACCAGCAATGAACTCTGGAATGCTTGAAGCTTTCTCAGGAGATCACCCTGTACGCCTCATGATCTTGGAGAGGGGTTCAGCATCACATATGTAGGGGTGCCGCTCCAACACTGGCCTCGTTGTCCTGTGTACACACCCTACTTGAGCCACCGTGACTCCCCATTCTCTTCTTGTTTGGAATGATCTCATAATTCCCCCTTTTCTGAATTAGAATTTTCTGCCACCCAGTACACAGCTGTGATCCTTTCTCTCTCTCTCCTGCTTTCTAGGAAGCCTCACCAGGAAAAGAGCGAAAACCAGTTAACAATATACATTTAATAAATGAAAAACCATACACGAAACATGACATAAAAAGAATGAAATATTGACATACAACACTAAACTGCTACAACCCGGTTACAATCCAGTATCAAAACCTGGCTTCACCAACCGTCCATAGCAAGTGGCTGCCCAACTCCTGGCTTACCACTTACTACTCCATCACTAAGTGGGGGTTAAATCTCCTCATAATAATATTGTACAATCAGCCCTAAAATATATAAAACTCAGCCTGTGGCTGAAACACCAGAAACATCTACATAAATTTTCCCCACCACAAGAAAAGATCAATCTTTCACCTTACACTGTGTCTTACACGTCAATCAACATTCAAGCACTCCCCGTATGCATCATGTGTGATCACCAGGGAGCTGGTCGGCCGAGAGGACAGCACGCTGGACTTGTGATCCTGTGGTCCTGGGTTCGATCCCAGGCGCCGGCGAGAAACAATGGGCAGAGTTTCTTTCACCCTATGCCCCTGTTACCTAGCAGTAAATAGGTACCTGGGTGTTAGTCAACTGTCACGGGCTGCTTCCTGGGGGTGGAGGCCTGGTCGAGGACCGGGCCGCGGGGACACTAAAGCCCCGAAATCATCTCAAGATAACCTCAAAATAACCATGAACCTCTGTTCTGCTCCTAGAGGCTCACTACCATGTATATCTTGAGGCTCTCCAACATAGTCAACAAAGCTGTTCTGCCGTCCTCCCAAACTGCTACACAATCAAGTTCTCATCAAACACCAGTGATGCTTCACCACTCATCCCACAGACACGTGGAACTCCTCCTCACTGCTCCTCTACACTGCTTGAGGTCCACTCCTCACTAAGGGGCTCTGCTCTCCCACAGAGTTCACCATACACTTTACCAGCCTCGAAGTTCCATTAACTTCTTCCCAAACAAACTTGCAATTCCATTGTCATGTCAATAAAAAGTTTCCCAACTAAAACATAATTAAATGTATTCACAGAACGTATAATTCCTCCATCCGACATCTCTTTAAACTTTAACGCGTCGCGACGGTCCTCCCCCGTCTGGGCGAGTCCATACTCGACATCGCTGGCAGCCGTCACCATCAGGAGCTCTCCTCCTTCAGTCAGCCACTGGCCTCCGGAGAGGGTGAATGTATCACTCCACCCTCCATGATGTTCCTCTATCTCTACTGTCTTATTTCAGCTCACTGCCTTAATGAGTTATTTATCCTACATATACATATGTTCATTATGATCGCTGGGCACACAATCAAACACTAGTGGCTAAATTAACAACTGATAAGATAGGCTTACCCCAGAAATTTCTGATGTGAGGACGTTCACTCACTGAAGCTCAACATGGCGCACACATAGGTCGCCCACCAAAATGATTCATGAGTGCTTCACAAAGCTTCCTGCAGTCCACAATGTTTCCAGACCGGCTCCACAACAGAAACACCTGCTCATTTCCTTCCTCTTGAAGGTACACCAATTAGAGTTTCACCAAGAGTTTCGCGGCCAAACATTCACTTGCAGGCCGCCTCTAATTATCGAATTCACAGAGATGGTGTACCAAGTCCCCAACAGCTTCTTCACACTTACAGACAAGTAGTCTTCATTCGAAAACTTACATAGGGCATCATATTCTTCATCATTGCAGATCAAAACAGTACATCCACCTCTGATGACAGTTGCGACTCAAGTGACGTCAAGATGTCATGCGAGCCTCATATCATGTTAGCATAAAATCGACGTCTCCCTCTATACTAATTATTTATATGTTTATCATCTGATCACAGGCTAAAATTAGTCTAAAATTAGACTAATATATATATATATATATATATATATATATATATATATATATATATATATATATATATATATGTCGTACCTAGTAGCCAGAACTCACTTCTCAGCCTACTATGCAAGGCCCGATTTGCCTAATAAGCCTAGTTTTCATGAATTAATGTTTTTTTTCGACTACCTAACCTACCTAACCTAACCTAGCGTTTTCGGCTACCTAACCTAACCTAACCTATATAGATAGGTTAGGATAGGTTAGGTAGGGTTGGTTAGGTTCGGTCATATATCTACGTTAATTTTAACTACAATAAAAAAAAATTGACCTCATACATAATGAAATGGGAAGCTTTATCATTTCATAAGAAAAAAATTAGAGAAAATATATTCAGTAAAACTTGGCTTATTAGGCAAATCGGGCCTTGCAAAGTAGGCTGAGAAGTGAGTTCTGGCTACTAGGTACGACATATATATATATATATATATATATATATATATATATATATATATATATATATATATATATATATTATTAAACATGACCGAAAAAGTAAGATTAATAATTCTAACACGAATTTTCTCAATCTTTCGTACATTTCTTTTCACTGTTGGAGGTAATTCAAAAATCAATTCTCCAAAATTCATTTTTATTTCTAGTCTGACGCGACACGAGCGCGTTTCGTAAAACTTATTACATTTTCAAAGACTTTAGTTTACAAATACACAACCGAATAGAACTTACACATCTTCCGATTTTGTTTATATCTACATTTGAGTGAGGTGGATGGGGTGAGGTGGCATTAATAGGGTATTAATTTCATCAACACAAGACAGAACAAGAGGTGGTATTAATAGGGTATTAATTTCATCAACACAAGACAGAACACGAAACAATGGGTATTGAAATGGAAGTGATTGTAGAAAGCCTATTGGTCCATATTTCTTGATGCTTCTATATTGGAGCGGAGTCTTGAGGTGGGTAGAATATAGTTGTGCATTAATTGGCTGTTGATTGCTGATGTTGACTTCTTAATGTGTAGTGCCTCGCAAACGTCAAGCCGCCTGCTATCGCTGTATCTATCGATGATTTCTGTGTTGTTTCACCTCCAACAGTGAAAAGAAATGTACGAAAGATTGAGAAAATTCGTGTTAGAATTATTAATCTTACTTTTTCGGTCATATTTAATAATATATGTCTACAGGAAAGACTGCTACCAAAATATACTAATATATACATATATATATATATATTATTATATATATATATATATATATATATATATATATATATATATATATATATATATATATATATATATATATAAGCCCATACTTGCTTAAACCACAAGTGAAGATTGACAATCTGTGGACAACACCCACCAGTGGGCCTCGAACCCAGAAAGCACAACTACCTTCCAGTAGCTGCCATAACTAGTTACTGGAAGGTAGTTGTGCTTTCTGGGTTCGAGGCCCACTGATGGGTGTTGTCCAAAGATTATATATATATATATATATATATATATATATATATATATATATATATATATATATATATATATTATTAAATATGACCGAAAAAGTAAGATTAATAATTCTAACACGAATTTTCTCAATCTTTCGTACATTACGCTTCACTGTTGGAGGTAAATCAAAAATCAATTCTCCAAAATTCATTTTTATTTCTAGTCTGACGCGACACGGGCGCGTTTCGTAAAACTTATTACATTTTCAAAGACTTTAGTTCACAAATACACAACTGAATAGAACTTACGTATCTCCGATTTTATATCTACTTTTGAGTGAGGTGGGAGGGGTGATGTGGCATTAACACAAGACAGAACAAGAGGGGATATTAATAGGGTATTAAAAGTATCAACACAAGACAGAACACAAACAATGGGTATTGAATAGAAGTGTTTGTAGAAAGCCTATTGGTCCATATTTCTTGATGCTTCTATATTGGAGCGGAGTCTTGAGGTGGGTAGAATATAGTTGTGCAATAATTGGCTGTTGATTGCTGGTGTTGACTTCTTGATGTGTAGTGCCTCGCAAACGTCAAGCCGCCTGCTATCGCTATATCTATCGATGATTTCTGTGTTGTTTACTAGGATTTCTCTGGCGATGGTTTGGTTGTGGGAAGAGATTATATGTTCCTTAATGGAGCCCTGTTGCTTATGCATCGTCAAACGCCTAGAAAGAGATGTTGTTGTCTTGCCTATATACTGGGTTTTTTGGAGCTTACAGTCCCCAAGTGGGCATTTAAAGGCATAGACGACGTTAGTCTCTTTTAAAGCGTTCTGTTTTGTGTCTGGAGAGTTTCTCATGAGTAGGCTGGCCGTTTTTCTGGTTTTATAGTAAATCGTCAGTTGTATCCTCTGATTTTTGTCTGTAGGGATAACGTTTCTATTAACAATATCTTTCAGGACCCTTTCCTCCGTTTTATGAGCTGTGGAAAAGAAGTTCCTGTAAAATAGTCTAATAGGGGGTATAGGTGTTGTGTTAGTTGTCTCTTCAGAGGTTGCATGGCTTTTCACTTTCCTTCTTATGATGTCTTCGACAAAACCATTGGAGAAGCCGTTATTGACTAGGACCTGCCTTACCCTACAGAGTTCTTCGTCGACTTGCTTCCATTCTGAGCTGTGGCTGAGAGCACGGTCGACATATGCGTTAACAACACTCCTCTTGTACCTGTCAGGGCAGTCGCTGTTGGCATTTAGGCACATTCCTATGTTTGTTTCCTTAGTGTAGATTTCCTCTACACTACAGTAGCCAGAACGCACTTCTCAGCCTACTATGCAAGGCCAAATTTGCCTAATAAGCCAAGTTTTCATGAATTAATTGTTTTTCGACAACCTAACCTACCTAACCTAACCTAACCTAACTTTTTCGGCTACCTAACCTAACCTAACGTTTAAAGATAGGTTAGGTTAGGTTAGGTTAGGTTAGGTAGGGTTGGTTAGGTTCGGTCATATATCTACGTTAATTTTAACTTCAATAAAAAAAAATTGACCTCATGCGTAATGAAATGGGTAGCTTTATCATTTCATAAGAAAAAAATTAAAGAAAATATATTAATTCAGTAAAACTTGGCTTATTAGGCAAATCGGGCCTTGCATAGTAGGCAGAAAAGTGCGTTCTGGCTACTAGGTACGACATATATATATATATGTATATATATATATTTATTGGATAAATGAACATATGAATGGAAGTAACTGCAGAAGGCCTATTGGCCCATACTTCCTCTTACTGCTTCCATAGTGGAGTTGGAGAAAGTGGAATTGGAGATCCTATTGGACGGTATATTTGACCTCTAGAAGCAAAAGAAGGTGACCACTAAAGACACCTTGCAAGCAGAACTTATTGCAGAAGGAGGAAAGTTTCGAGGTAATTACATAAGCACCATACTGTTCCCCGAACTCAAAGCGGTAGCTAGGAGCCTTCGTGAGAACAAGGAGATAGTCATTAGGAGAGGTGACAAGTCGCCAATATACGTCATTCTTGAAACAGACGAATATCTGGCAAAAATGAACCTCATACTCTCTGACCAAACTAAATTCCAAAGGGTAACAAAGGACACTACAGCCGAATTGAAAACGAAGGTAAACAGATTGATCGAAACTGTGAACGCTAAGAAATCCAGACTCCACCTGCCAAAAGTTGTTGGGGAATTCAAACCTGGGTATGCCTATGGAAATGTCAAGGCCCACAAGCCTGGAAACCCACTTCGGCCAATCATCCAACCCGTCCTCTTAAAAATAACGTCACTTTTGGCTCGTATGCGCGCTATGGCCAAATTTGGACGTAATTTGAAATGAAATCGACTCACAAAAGTGACGTACTGTTCCGTTTTCTGATACCCACACCCACATACAGACTGGCTAAGCGACTCAATGGGTTGCTGACTCCTTACGTACCCTGTGCTTTCAGCTTGAAGTCTCCCAAGGAATGTGTCGACTTACTGTGCGGAGCACGGGCCACGGGAATAAGAGCCTCGTTGGATGTGGAGTCACTATTTACCAATGTACCTGTAGACGAGACAATCGGGAAGATAGCAGAGTGTATCGTGACCTGGCTTGCACTCCTCTTGACATGCCAGAAAGCATACTGAGGAAACTGCTCCAAGCCTGCACTAAAGAGGCACCCTTCGTGAGGCCAGATGTTCACGTGTAAAAGCAAGTAGATGGGGTCGCAATGAGTTCTACCCTAGGTGTCCTGTTTGCGAACTTCTACATGGGCACCATCGAGCAGAGGGTCTTAGTTGACATGGACTTGAAACCCACCATATACTGCAGGTATGTTGACGACATTTTTACACAGGTACCTGATGCCAGATGTCTGCAGCAGCTGAAGGAGGTATTTCAGCAGAATTCTGTGTTGAGTTTCATGTACGAGATGGAGAACAATGTGAAGCTGCCCTTTCTGGATGTAACAGTCACGGAAAGGAGCGGAAGATTCCATACTGCAGTTTACACCAAAGAAACAAAGATAGGAATGTGCCTCAATGCCAATAGTGACTGCCCAGACAGGTACAAGAGGAGTGATGTCAATGCTTACGTCGACCGTGCTCTAAGCCACAGCTCAGGATGGAAAGAAGTCGATGAAGAACTCTGTAGGGTAAGGCAGGTCCTAGTCAACAACGGCTTCTCTAACGGTTTCGTTCAAAACATCATAAAAAGAAAGGTAAAACGCCATGCAACCTCTGAAGAGTCAACCAACACAACACTTGTACTCCCAATTAGACTATTTTATAGGAACTTCTTTTTGACGGCTCATAAAACGGAGGAAAGGACCCTGAAAGATATTGTTGATAGGAACGTCATCCCTACAGACAAAAATTAAAAAATACAATTGATAATTTATTATAAAACCAAAAAAAACGGTCAATCTACTCATGAAAAACTCCCCAGACACCAAGCAGAACGCTTTGAAGGAAACCAACGTCGTCTATGCCTTTAAATGCCCACTTGGGGACTGTAAGCCCCAGAGAACTCAGTATACAGGCAAAACATCAACGTCTCTTTCTAGGCAACTAACAATGCATAAGCAACAGCGAGCCATCAAGGAACAAATAATCTCTTCTCACAACCAGACCATCTCCAGAGAAATCTCATCAAACACAAAAATCATCGATAGGTACAGCGATAGCAGGCGGCTTGACATCAGCGAGGCACTACACATAAAAAAGTTAACACCAGCAATCAACAGCCAATTAATGCACAAATATATTATATATATATATATATATATATATATATATATATATATATATATATATATATATATATATATATATATATATATTTATATATATATAGTTCTACACATACTCATGGCAAGGGCTATAGTTGTCGCGAAGGAAAGTTAACTTAATATATTGATATTTAATTGAGTGAATTGAATTACTGGAAGGACCACCCTATCTTTACTGAAAAAGGGAAACAGATAACTGGTGCAATAAAACGGACTGAGTTACCAGTGCCTGTGGACAATGTAATCATCAAGAATTATTTGTTGAACCTTAATGGACTGTAAGAATAATTATTATTCAAGAGCTAAACCTTCCCAAACTTCACAATTGGGGGTTAATACTAGAAGCTGAATTACTCCCAGTACACTTAATCGAGGCTGGTTCTTCCTCGAAAGAAATTAGTAAGATTTACTAAGAAATATAATTTGTATAAGTATTCAATAATTTAGTTAATGACAAGATCATATCATACTGAATGTTAGACAAGAAAATTATTCCTAGCTAAAGTTCATGAGGCTATAAGAAATATGATTAAATTCCTAGCTCACGTAAATGAAATATAACTTCGAGATATTTTAAATCTCAACGATTCATTAGTAGTTAATTAGTAAATTAACGTAAGATCAGCGGCTTAGTTGTAACAGTGAACGGTAGCGTGGCTGGGGGACGGCGTCATCTACAACCTGCTGGAACACGCGACCCGCTAGCGTGGAGTGGGAACTTGTCTCACCTCAGGCTGCTTCAACACACGCTGGTAACCCAATATGGTGTAAAAATTGTTTACACACAGAAGATTATGTCATTATGGATTAATAGAAGGGGCAAATTAAGTTCACTGGGAACGTACCAGTGTTTAGAGGAGGGAGCATGGTGTAACGACGGACTAAGGCTAAAGTTTACATGTTGAGAGCTCTGAACACTAAAAACTATACCACTTAACGCAATTGTTGTCTGCCGATGCAATCCCTGGATCGCTGATGGAGTAATTAAGCACTCCGGGGCCGATTAATAGCAAGGACCGATCGCGTAGCTGGCAAAAGCGTCACCTCTCTCTGTGTACTTGTGGCCGTCATGGCGTCTCGTGGCCAAGCTGCCCTCCTCCTCCCTCAACCCGTCTCGCCGCGCATGCGCAACATATTTTAGTAGAAACGGAAAATTCTTTTCCTTGTAATTGCTCTACTTAATAAATTAATGAGAATAGGGTTGCAATTATAGGGAGTTATATATTATTTAAATTCTCGTCAAATAATAATAATTAATATGAAGAGTGTTCTTATTAAACGAGAAATGGAGAGAATTTTCTGTTTCCTCCATGATAGTTTAAGATAACAGATAAACTGTTATATAGTGATCCTTTAGTTGATAACTCGTTGTTATTAGATCACTAGTTGTTATATTATCAAGTATTAATTCTTGTAAAGAATACTGGCAAAAGGCGAGAATATTATTACATTCTCTGGCATGTTGACAATATTTATACCTCTGCTGGGTATTATCTGACGCAATACTGTCCCTCTATGTGGGAAGAATTTGGTAAATGACGCGCAGAGAGGAAAATATTAATTTATGTTAATTCTACAAATTAGTAGGATTAGTATATACTATGCCTGGCATACAATGGTAATTAAATGTTGGTTTATTTCCAAAAATACTTCTACATATACCCATGACAAGGGTTATAGTCCTACATATACCCATGGCAAGGGTTATAGTCCTACATATACCCATGGCAAGGGTTATAGTCCTACATATACCCATGGCAAGGGTTATAGTCCTACATATACCCATGGTAAGGGTTATAGTCCTACATATACCCATGGCAAGGGTTATAGTCCTACATATACCCATGGCAAGGGTTATAGTCCTACATATACCCATGGTAAGGGTTATAGTCCTACATATACCCATGGCAAGGGTTATAGTCCTACATATACCCATGGCAAGGGTTATAGTCCTACATATACCCATGGCAAGGGTTATAGTCCTACATATACCCATGGCAAGGGTTATAGTCCTACATATACCCATGGCAAGGGTTATAGTCCTACATATACCCATGGCAAGAGCTATAGTCCTACACATACCCATGGCAAGTGCTATAGTCCCACACACACCCATGGCAAGAGCTATAGTCCTACATATACCCATGGCAAGGCTTATAGTCCTACACACACCTATGGCAAGAGCTATAGTCCTACACATACCCATGGCAAGTGCTATAGTCCCACACACACCCATGGCAAGAGCTATAGTCCTACACATACCCATACCTTACCTTACCTTGAGGTTACCTTGAGGTGCTTCCGGGGCTTAGCGTCCCCGCGGCCCGGTCGTCGACCAGGCCTCCTGGTTGCCGGACTGATCAACCAGGCTGCTGGACGCGGCTGCTCGCAGCCTGACGTATGAGTCACAGCCTGGTTGATCAGGTATCCTTTGAAGGTGCTTATCCAGTTCTCTCTTGAACACTGTGAGGGGTCGGCCAGTTATGCCCCTTATGTGTAGTGGAAGCGTGTTGAACAGTCTCGGACCTCTGATGTTGATAGAGTTCTCTCTCAGAGTACCAGTTGCACCTCTGTTTTTCAACGGGGGTATTCTGCACATCCTGCCATGTCTTCTGGTCTCATGTGATGTTATTTCTGTGTGCAGGTTTGGGACCAGCCCCTCTAATATTTTCCACGTGTAAATTATTATGTACCTCTCCCGCCTGCGCTCAAGGGAGTACAGTTTTAGGCTCTTTAGTCGGTCCCAATAGTTTAGATGTTTTACTGAGTGGATTCTAGCAGTAAAGGATCTCTGCACGCTCTCCAGGTCAGCAATTTCTCCAGCTTTGAAAGGTGCTGTCATTGTGCAGCAGTACTCCACTCTAGAGAGCACAAGCGTTTTGAAAAGTATCATCATCGGTATAGCATCTCTAGTGTGAAAAGTTCTTGTTATCCAACCTGTCATTTTTCTTGCAGTTGTGACGACTACTTTATTGTGTTCTTTAAAGGTAAGGTCTTCCGACATGAGTACACCCAGATCCTTTACATTGCCTTTTCGTTCTATGTTATGATTTGCCTGAGTTTTGTACGTGGTTTCCGTTTTTATATTTTCATTTTTTCCATAGCGCATGAGCTGGAACTTATCTTCGTTAAACACCATATTATTTTCTGTAGCCCATAGAAAGACCTGATCTACATCTGACTGGAGGTTCGCCGTGTCCTCTATGTTGCCTACTCTCATGAAGATCCTAGTGTCATCTGCAAAGGATGGTACAGTGCTATAGGTTGTGTTCTTGTCTATGGGACTATGGACATGGACATAGGGCTATGTCCATGGGACATAGCCCATGCCATGTCCCATGGCAAGGGCTATAGTCCTACACATACCCATGGCAAAAGCTATAGTCCTACACATACCCATGGCAAGGGATATAGTCCTACACATACCCATGGCAAGAGCTATAGTCCTACACATACCCATGGCAAGGGATATAGTCCTACACATACCCATGGCAAGAGCTATAGTCCTACACATACCCATGGCAAGGGATATAGTCCTACACATACCCATGGCAAGAGCTATAGTCCTACACATACCCATGGCAAGGGATATAGTCCTACACATACCCATGGCAAGAGCTATAGTCCTACACATACCCATCTTGAGGTTATCTTGAGATGATTTCGGGGCTTTTAGTGTCCCCGCGGCCCGGTCCTAGACCAGGCCTCCACCCCCAGGAAGCAGCCCGTGACAGCTGACTAACACCCAGGTACCTATTTACTGCTAGGTAACAGGGGCATTCAGGGTAAAAGAAACTTTGCCCATTTGTTTCTGCCTCGTGCGGGAATCGAACCCGCGCCACAGAATTACGAGTCCTGCGCGGTATCCACCAGGCTACGAGGCCCCCATGGCAAGAGCTATAGTCCTACACATACCCATGGCAAGGGATATAGTCCTACATATACCCATGGCAAGAGCTATAGTCCTACACATTCCCATGGCAAGAGCTATAGTCCTACACATACCCATGGCAAGGGATATAGTCCTACATATACCCATGGCAAGAGCTATAGTCCTACACATACCCATGGCAAGGGATATAGTCCTACACATACCCATGGCAAGGGATATAGTCCTACACATACCCATGGCAAGAGCTATAGTCCTACACATACCCATGGCAAGAGCTATAGTCCTACACATACCCATGGCAAGAGCTATAGTCCTACACATACCCATGGCAAGGGATATAGTCCTACACATACCCATGGCAAGGGATATAGTCCTACTGTGAGGAGGTGGTTCACCAGCTCACTTACAATAGTGCTCTTATGCCTGTGGGAGCCAGTACACTTGTTAAGTGCACTTGTTAAGTGGGCGGACTTAAGTTTTGTACCAGCAACCGAAACATCTAGTGTTTGGGCTCATGTGAGAGCCCCAGTCATCAGCAGTCCATAAATGTTACCCTGGCCGGGGTGGCACGTCTGTGGACAGTGCTAGAGCTGATAGCATCATCTCATTGTATGGCATGGAGCCAGACAACTTTGCGCGCGAACGCCTAGGCCGCAGGCGTGGGGTGGGTAGACATGTGGGGCCCCACGCTCGCTGGCCACTTGAGTGGTTGTCATGGAAACCAGCCGCCATCTTAGTAAACATCTTGAGCCGCCATGTTGGTCGGCCATCTTGGAGTTGCCCTAGGGGCTATGCTACACCGTCGCTGATTGGATGAGAGGGGTAGGCCGCTGTATGCCTTCCTCTCATTGGTTATTCCGAGAAGGACGCGGGAAGAGCCGGTGTGAGCATCATTCTGAACTCAGCCGCCACCTTGTCAAGACGTTCCTGTACTCAATTCGGCCAAATTGATGTATAGGGCGTCGTGGTGGCTGGACTACAACTGCTGATGCTTCCTGCTTCACCTACGACATCGGTCGTCACAGAATCCGGCCGAAGTCGTCGCTTGGAGGGGTTTAAGACATTATTGTATGCAGGGGGTAGAGGTACAGTGATCTGGGATCGTGGGGGAATGTGCATACGAGCAGCAACAGACTCGTAGATCCCATACCAGTGATGATTAGACTTGCTAGTGCTCTGTAGCAGTCGATGGGAACGGGGAAATTCGTGTCAGTGTTAAGGCAGATTTCCCATGTTTGTGTGAGACGCTATCGTTGTGCGCGTCACCTGGGTATGAACGCTTCACTTCACCGGGGAGTCGAGGGTGCGAACTCAGCCGTGTTGAGTGGGAGGGGTTCGAGTGTGCGCCAATTTTTCCGTGTTTGTACTACGGTCAGGAACTACCGCCGCCTACGCCACCCGGAGCGAGCCAGCCACCTATAGCGGGGTGCCTGATGTATGGGAATGGTGTGTAAAGCCGGCAGTGTGAATGAGTAAGTACCTATGTGTGTATTTCGGTGATTAGTAGTCTCTAAAGCTTGAATTCGAGGTCAAGTGTTCCGTCACATTGTCACGCAGCACCTGTTCAGGTGGAGTGAATTGTGGGCGAGGAGATTAATCACCTGTGATGTCATCTTGTCAGTCCAGAGGGACTTAAGTCTGGTGTACACAGACGTACAGTGTGTGTGTGTGTGTGTGGGTACACACGGGGAACAGGATACATAGTTTAGCCAAGGACTGAGAGGATGTCCATGTAATAAATTCTTTTATTTCATTGTGGTAATCATTTTTGATCGTCCGTGGGACGGAGTGATATCATTTCCATGTGTGGTCTTGCAGGTGTGGAATTCCAACACTGAGCGCTCAGGTATGTGTAACGCCAGTGATTCCTGGCAATGATTATTGTGGAGTGTGCCACAGTGTGGCTTAAATTTCTTGTAGTGTTCCCAGGGCCGTGACAAGTGTGATTTATATAAATATATATATTGTGGTTGCAGTATTAATTAACGTAATTTTGGTGAGGTTTGGTGAGTGACGAGGCCGTCTAGAGAGACCGCCCCCGCTCTGTCGAGTAACGTAACTCTCGAGTGTTTATCGGCATGCGTGACCGATAAATCACTCACCCATGTGATTTAAGGAGTGTGAGATTCTCCTTAGTGTTCCCAATAACGTTTGATAGCTGTAGGCTACATGTGTCAGCGGTAATTATATATATATATATATAATCGTAGTGTCACGGTGCCCAGTGTTATTGTGTTATTTACTGTGTGGTGATTGCAATATATTGACCTATGTTCTAGGGGTCATTTGCAGCAGCAGTAAGTAAGTGTGTGCAGTATCCTAATATTTGGAAATTGGAGTACTTGCCGTGTGTGTTATTGCAAAGGGGGTTGTTATTTGATGGTGATTGTTGCTAGTGTTGAGCAATCACCGTATGTGATTGCAGTTCAGTAAAACCATTGTGGGGCAGTGTTCTAGAGGGTTCATGTCCTGTATGTTATTTTGCTAGATTCTGCAGTATGGTCATTGCAACCGGATTGTAACGTAAATCACTGTGATTTGTTAGTGTGATTTGTCATTGTCGTGGGTGAACTCGGCTGTAGACGAGTACTTGGATACATATATTCTCCTGGTTATCTGGTAGGACATCGAAGTCCAGTATTCAGTGAGGTGATTGCGAGGCAATTAATATAACGTAACCAAGGGAACGCCCATTGCTTTAAGAGAATTTGTTCTTTGACAATTTGAGTAACGTAGAATGCGTTTGGGTTAGTTTACTTTCCTGTAAGCAGCTACGGTAGTCTCGAGGAGCCTAGCCATCAGCCAGATAAGAATTAGAGTATTGTCTGTCGTAATTAACGGTCAGTGGGCCGGGTAATTGACGTGTTTCAGGAAGTCAAAGTAATTAATCTCGATCCTTGTTTGATCGACTCACACGAAGGCTACATTGTTCCATTAACGTAACGTCGTTATCTGCCCGGAAGTACCGGCACTTGATTGACTCGTGAGAGGAGTAGCGTCATTTTAAAATAACGTAAACGTGGGGCTAATTACTGTTATTAGTCGCCTGAATTGGTCTGAGTATGGAAGGCTCAGACGGAATTCGTACCTTAATGTAAATTGCTGAGCCAGTGTGAAAGGTTGCGTATTTTAATTGTTTAATTATTGATCTTGAGGATAGTAATTAATTACTCTAAAGGTAATCACGAGTGATTACCGTTCTCTTAGCACTTTGGACATTGTAAATCAGAGTTTACCATCGCTGAGTGATTAGTAACCGATTAACGTAAATTAACGTAACTAGTAGAGATTAATCAGCTGTCTGGAAGTACAGGGATTAATGGGATTTTCTCACTGAATGCTCGACGGGTAGAGTGTTGTTTGATTTCCGCGTTACTAGTGACAGTTGTAAGAGTTGTTAATTTAACGTAAATGTTACCTTGTTATTAACGTAAATGTTATTGTGTTATTAACGTAAATCAATTGTTATTGATTGTTGATCGTCCGTGGGACGTAGTGTTAACGTAAGGATTAATTTGAGGAAGGGTGCTGGAGTTGCCAGTGAACCCATTAGTTATTGTTGTCATTGAAAGACTACTGATTTGATTGCATTGCAACCGCTGTTGCAGGAGTAGACTGCACTGAGGCGTAGAACAGTTAGGAGGTTACTGGAGACGTGTTTCAGAACCTACTGTGTCATTTGTTGTAATTGTGATTATAGATCTGTTAGTTCTTGCTTGCTTGTTGATTCCTCTGTGGTCACGCTTATGTTCGAGTTAGTTCATTATGCAGTCCGAGGGGCTGGTGTCTAGCTGTCATTGATAGTGTCACAGGAAGGATTTCCAGTAACGTCATTGACATTTCTTTTGTTTTGTTGTAGTAGTTAGTACTTTATTGAATAAACTAAGTTGTTATGGTTAACACTGTCTTTTCGTTACACCCCCACACATTATTATTGTTATGCAAATGTTCTTCACACTCGACTAAAATTGAGACTAATTTTCTGAGCTTTGGATCAAATATACGGCACCACACAACAATAAATTATTGTTGTGAGAGCCCGTGACCTACTCGTTAGATTCGCTTCGGCGATTGGCGAAGGTCGGCGGCCTAAGTGGGGGGGATTTCAATTTTCATTGGGGTCTCGGCGTTTGCTCGCGCCTAGTCAATTGTTCATACATGGTCCCAAAGTGAGGAATGAGCTGGTTACTACACTGGTGTGTTAGCTAAGCAAGTCCTTCCTCAGGCGACCTAGTTGAATATCACGACAGGAATAAAGGTTAAAGAATAAAGAAAGTTCTTAGAAATTTTCCGAGCTAAAATTCCTTATACCAATTTTAATTTATTCCACAAATTCTCAACTCAAAACTCTCACACCTACACATACCCATGGCAAGAGCTATAGTCCTACACATACCCATGGCAAGAGCTATAGTCCTACACATACCCATGGCAAGGGATATAGTCCTACACATACCCATGGCAAGGGATATAGTCCTACACATACCCATGGCAAGAGCTATAGTCCTACACATACCCATGGCAAGAGCTATAGTCCTACACATACCCATGGCAAGGGATATAGTCCTACACATACCCATGGCAAGAGCTATAGTCCTACACATACCCATGGCAAGGGATATAGTCCTACACATACCCATGGCAAGAGATATAGTCCTACATATACCCATGGCAAGGGATATAGTCCTACACATACCCATGGCAAGGGATATAGTCCTACACATACCCATGGCAAGGGATATAGTCCTACACATACCCATGGCAAGGGATATAGTCCTACATATACCCATGGCAAGTGCTATACCCACCAAACATTTCCACTTTTTCTGTATATGCTAAAAATTACATTTCATTGTTCTGGACACGTTTTATATCACGAAATCAACTTTTCGGAAATCAGTCACTTAAACAGAATTTTCTCCTACAAATATTTTCCATTCTATGCTAAATCTGATTTATTTCTCATCACTGCTCCCTTGCTCACTTCCAACTTCGATTTCATTCATTTGAGTTTCAATGTTTGTTAACACCAAGTCTATAATATTATTTTCTGTGTTGATCGTTAATGTGTTGCATAAGGAAGCAACCATCAATTGATTCAAGAAAATCTTCTGCTTCATTTTTCCCTGTTCTGTTAATAAGGCTTATTCCACTAAAATTAAAGTCACCCATGACACAAATACTGTTAGACCTAGATGCTCTAGATATTTCATCCCATAGATTCTTTGCTTCCATTCTGTCTAAGTTTGGTGGCCTGTATGTAACTCCTATTTTAAGATTTTTAAAATTTTCGTTTAATTCTAGCCAGATAGTTTCTGCTTGTGACTCAGTTTTGATTCCCTCATTGGGACTATATTTCAAATTTTCCCCGGCATATATATGGCTACCCCCCTCCACGTCTTTATATATATATATATATATATATATATATATATATATATATATATATATATATATATATATATATATATATATATATCTGTGTGAAATAGTTTAAATCTTTTTATTTGATTTTCAGGTAATAGTTCTCTGTTTTCGAAATTCCTCCATTTTTCGGCAAGTGCAATAATATCTATTTTTCTGTTCAGACAAAAATGCATTTCAATAGTTTATTTTGTTTCTTAGACTCCTACTGTTCATGTAATATACCTTAAGTGTATTGTTATTTTGATACCCTTCATCTTCCCTGTTCCTTTTGCCATCCCCCCCCCCCCCAACACATACTTTTATTGCCTCCTTTCCCCATATCAATCCCCATACCACTATCAACTAGCAGTTTAAACCCAATCAAATCCCTCCAATTGCAGATTCCAGTGAGTTGGCAACAGCAACAACCCCAACCCTTGATAAATGCACCCCATCTCGAGCATACACGTTATTCCTTCAGTAGAATTGGTGCCAGTTATCAATGAATGATATTGCATTTGCTTTACAATATGTGTCCAGTCGACAATTGATACCAAGGGCCCTCGACAACCATTCATTTCCAACTCTCTTTCATAGAAGAATGCCACATATGATCGGGATTCCTCCCTTGCTCCTAACTAATTTCCCCTTGCTCCTTACGGATTCCTCCTTACATACATAAATAAGTATGTATGTTTGTATGTATGTATATATGTATGTATGTATGTATGTATGTATGTATGTATGTATGTATGTATGTATGTATGTATAAATTATAGAAGATTTGAGAATATTATATATATATATATATATATATATATATATATATATATATATATATATATATATATATATATATATTAGTATATTTTGGTAGCAGTCTTTCCTGTAGACATATATTATTAAATATGACCGAAAAAGTAAGATTAATAATTCTAACACGAATTTTCTCAATCTTTCGTACATTACGCTTCACTGTTGGAGGTAAATCAAAAATCACTTCTCCAAAATTCATTTTTATTTCTAGTCTGACGCGACACGGGCGCGTTTCGTAAAACTTATTACATTTTCAAAGACTTCACAAATACACAACTGATTAGAACGTATCTCTGATTTTATATCTACATTTGAGTGAGGTGGTAAGGGTGATGTGGCATTAACACAAGACAGAACAGGAGGGGATATTAATAGGGTATTAAAAGTATCAACACAAGACAGAACAGAAACAATGGGTATTGAATAGAAGTGTTTGTAGAAAGCCTATTGGTCCATATTTCTTGATGCTTCTATATTGGAGCGGAGTCTTGAGGTGGGTAGAATATAGTTGTGCAATAATTGGCTGTTGATTGCTGGTGTTGACTTCTTGATGTGTAGTGCCTCGCAAACGTCAAGCCGCCTGCTATCGCTGTATCTATCGATGATTTCTGTGTTGTTTACTAGGATTTCTCTGGCGATGGTTTGGTTATGGGAAGAGATTATATGTTCCTTAATGGAGCCCTGTTGCTTATGCATCGTTAAACGCCTAGAAAGAGATGTTGTTGTCTTGCCTATATACTGGGTTTTTTGGAGCTTACAGTCCCCAAGTGGGCATTTGAAGGCATAGACGACATTAGTCTCTTTTAAAGCGTTCTGTTTTGTGTCTGGAGAGTTTCTCATGAGTAGGCTGGCCGTTTTTCTGGTTTTATAGTAAATCGTCAGTTGTATCCTCTGATTTTTGTCTGTAGGGATAACGTTTCTATTAACAATATCTTTCAGGACCCTTTCCTCCGTTTTATAAAACGGAGGAAAGGGTCCTGAAAGATATTGTTAATAGAAACGTTATCCCTACAGACAAAAATCAGAGGATACAACTGACGATTTACTATAAAACCAGAAAAACGGCCAGCCTACTCATGAGAAACTCTCCAGACACAAAACAGAACGCTTTAAAAGAGACTAATGTCGTCTATGCCTTCAAATGCCCACTTGGGGACTGTAAGCTCCAAAAAACCCAGTATATAGGCAAGACAACAACATCTCTTTCTAGGCGTTTAACGATGCATAAGCAACAGGGCTCCATTAAGGAACATATAATCTCTTCCCATAACCAAACCATTGCCAGAGAAATCCTAGTAAACAACACAGAAATCATCGATAGATACAGCGATAGCAGGCGGCTTGACGTTTGCGAGGCACTACACATCAAGAAGTCAACACCAGCAATCAACAGCCAATTATTGCACAACTATATTCTACCCACCTCAAGACTCCGCTCCAATATAGAAGCATCAAGAAATATGGACCAATAGGCTTTCTACAAACACTTTTATTCAATACCCATTGTTTCTGTTCTGTCTTGTGTTGATACTTTTAATACCCTATTAATATCCCCTCCTGTTCTGTCTTGTGTTAATGCCACATCACCCTTCCCACCTCACTCAAATGTAGATATAAAATCAGAGATACGTTCTAATCAGTTGTGTATTTGTGAAGTCTTTGAAAATGTAATAAGTTTTACGAAACGCGCCCGTGTCGCGTCAGACTAGAAATAAAAATGAATTTTGGAGAAGTGATTTTTGATTTACCGCCAACAGTGAAGCGTAATGTACGAAAGATTGAGAAAATTCGTGTTAGAATTATTAATCTTACTTTTTCGGTCATATTTAATAATATATGTCTACAGGAAAGACTGCTACCAAAATATACTAATATATATATATATATATATATATATATATATATATATATATATATATATATATATATATATATATATATATGTCGTACCTAGTAGCCAGAACTCACTTTTCAGCCTACAATGCAAGGCCCGATTTGCCTAATAAGCCAAGTTTTCATGAATTAATATATTTTTTCTAAATTTTTTCTTATGAAATGATAAAGCAACCCATTTCATTATGTAAGAGGTCAATTTTTTTTTATTGAAGTTAAAATTAACGTAGATATATGACCGAACCTAACCAACCCTACCTAACCTAACCTAACCTAACCTAACCTATCTTTATAGGTTAGGTTAGGTTAGGTAGCCGAAAAAGTTAGGTTAGGTTAGGTTAGGTAGGTTTGGTAGTCGAAAAGCAATTAATTCATGAAAACTTGGCTTATTAGGCAAATTGGGCCTTGCATAGTAGGCTCAGAAGTGAGTTCTGGCTACTAGGTACGACATATATATATATATATATATATATAAGTGTATATATATATATATATATATATTATTAAATACGACCGAAAAAGTAAAATTAATAATTCTAACACGAATTTTCTCGATGTTTCTTATATTTCTTTTCACTATTGATGATAACTGAAAGATCAATTCTCCAAAATTCATTTTTATTTCTAGTCTGACGCGACACCTGAGCGCGTTTCGTAAAACTTATTACATTTTCAAAGACTTTAGTTCACACACACACAACTATAACTGAACAGAGTTTAAACAGCTTCGATTTTTTATACCTGCATTTGGGTGAGGTGATATGTTACAACAGTTTTGGATGAGGTGAAAACAAACTTTCAACACAAGACAGAACACGAAACAATGGGTATAATATTTTGTAAGTTAAAGTAAAGTAAATTAAAGAATGGAAGTAACGGTAAAGGGCCTATTGGCCCATATTTCTTGAAGCTTCTATATTGGTGCGGAGTCTTAAAGTGGGTAGAATATAGTTGTTCATTAGATTAAGACAATTAAGACGAATATTTGGCGAAAACGAACCTCATTCTCTCTGACCAAACTAAATTCCAAAGGGTAACGAAGGACATTACAGCCGAATTGAAAGCAAAGGTCAACAAATTGATCTAAACTGTGAACGCCAAGAAATCCGGACTCCACCTGCCAAAGAATATTGGGGAATATAAGCCTGGATACGCGTATGGAAATGTCAAGACACATAAGCCTGGAAACCCACTTCGGCCAATCATTAGCCAGATACACACACCCACGTACAGACTGGCGAAGCGACTTAACGGCTTGCTGACTCCTTATGTCCCTTGCACCTTCAGCCTGAAGTCTCCAAAGGAATTTGTTGACTTACTGCGGGGAACACGGGTCACAGGGATAAGAGCCACAGGGATATTAAATATGGTAGACAGTGGCTCGGAAAGCTCCTCTTTGCATTCTTTAAGCACCCTGGCAAACACTTCATCAGGCCCTGGGGATTTGTTTGGTTTTAGTTTGTCTAATTGTTTAATTACATCCTCCCTGGTAACTGCTAAACTAGTCAACCTGTCCTCATCCCCACCCACATAGACTTGTTCGGCTGAAGGCATATTGTTAAGTTCTTCTTTAGTAAATACAGATATAAAATATTTGTTAAAAATACTACTCATCTCCTTGTCATTATCCGTTATTTGACCTGTTTCAGATTTTAATGGACCTATCCTTTCCCTAGTCTTAGTTCGATATAACTGAAAAAACCCTTTATTATTTCACTTTGCTTGCTCTGCTATGCGAACTTCATAGTTTCTTTTTGCTTTCCTTATCTCTTTTTTAACATTTCTAACCAGTTGTATGAATTCCTGTTCTAAACTGACTTCCCCATTCTTAATCCTTTTGTACCAAGCTCTCTTTTTACCTATAAGGTTCTTTAAATTATTTGTTATCCACTTTGGGTCATTAGTATTCGATCTATTCAATTTATATGGTATACTACGTTCCTGTGCTTTGTTTAGAATATTCTTAAATAAGTTATATATTAAATCCACATCGAAATCCCCTTTTACATCACCTATCGCTGGGTTCATGTCTCGCTCCAAGACCGGCCCACACCCCATACCCAAGACTTTCCAGTCAATTTGACCCAAAAAATTTCTTAGGCTATTAAAATCAGCTTTTCGAAAATCTGGCACTTTAACAGAATTTTCTCCTACAGGTCTATTCCATTCTATGCTAAACCTGATTACTTTGTGATCACTGTTCCCTAGCTCACTCCCTATTTAGATGTCATTAATTTGTGTTTCCCTGTTAGTTAACACTAAATCTAAAATATTATTTTCCCGCGTTGGTTCCTTAATGTGTTGCGTAAGAAAGCAATCGTCAATTAATTCTAGAAAATCTTGTGCTTCACTATTCCCTGTTTTGTTCACCCAGTTTATTCCACTAAAATTAAAGTCACCCATGACATAAATACTGTTAGATCTAGATGCTCTACATATTTCATCCCATAGATGCTTTGCTTCCATTCTGTCTAAATTTGGTGGCCTATATATAACTCCTATTATAATATTATTTGCTTTTTCGTTTAATTCTATCCAAATAGTTTCTGTGTGTGGCTCAGTTTTGATTCCCTCTTTGAGACTACATTTCAAATTGTCTCTAACATATATGGCTACTCCCCTCCTCGTCTAATATATCGATCTGTGTGAAATAGTTTAAATCCATATATTTGATATTCAGCTAATAGTTCTCTATTTTCTACATTCATCCACGTTTCGGTAAGTGCAATAATATCTATTTTTTCTGTGCAGACAAGAGCATTTCATTCGTTAATTTTATTTCTTAGACTTCTACTGTTAGTGTAATATACCCTAAGTGAATTGTTATTTTGAGGCCCTTTTCTTTCCCTGATCATTTTGCCAATTCTTTTCTCCCACGAACACATACTTTTATTACCTCCTTCCTCCAAATCAATTCCCATACCACTGTCTACTAACAGTTTAAACCCAAACAAACACCTCTAACCACTGGTTCCAACGAGTTCGCAACAGCAACAACCCCAGCCCTGGATAGATGCACCCCATCACGAGCATACATTTCATTTCTTCCATAGAAGTGTTCCCAGTTGTCTATGAAAGATATTGCATTTGATTTGCAATATCTTTCCAGCCGGCAATTGACACCAAGTGCCCTCGACATCCATTCCTTTCCCACTCCCTATCTTGGAAGAATGCCGCATATGATCGGGATTCCTCCCTTGCTCCTAACTAATTCAATGGCTGTCCTGAATCTCTGTATTAGTTCCTCACTCCTAACTCGCCCAACATCATTACCCCCTGCACTAATACAAATAATGGGTTTGTTCCCATTTCCCGTCATAATATCATTCATGTTTCTAACAATATCACCAATTCCAGCTCCCGGATAGCAAACCCTTAATCCGTTCCCCCTATCTCTGGCACAAAACGTTCTGTCTAAATACCTCACCTGGGAATCTCCTACAACCAAAATTCGCTTCGGTACCTCCTTAACTTTCTGAGCAGCCTGAGGGGCCTGCGCTCCGCCGCTCCTCGCTGGTTTCCGTTCCGAGTGAACTGCAGGCTCACCACAGCACTCGTCCTCCAACACGGCAAATGAATTTGCTGTCCTTAAGGCGTCTGTAGGCGGCCTTGACAAGGTCTTCTTAAGACCCCTGTCCTTCACAATACCATATATGGCCGTACCATATATATATATATATATATATATATATATATATATATATATATATATATATATATATATATATATATATATATATATATATATAATATGAGAACACACTTGAATAGTCCCCAAGCATATATGCAATTGAAAACTCCACACCCAAGAAATGACTTGAACCCGGACCGCCAGGAGCATTATGCACCATGGCGTACCTGGTTCCTTAACCACTCGACCACCGTAACTGTACAAAAGTCATTGGTAGCCGAGGCTATATTCTCATCGCCCCGACAGCACTTGGTGATAAGCTTGGTGATAAGCTTATCACCAACCTAACCTTCCTAGGCCTAATACACGATATATGAGAGCTAATATAGTACACACTTGTGCTATATTAGGCCTAAGAATATATAAGTTTGTTTTTTAGCTTCCATTTTTTCCCGACTATTTTCATCGCAGATTAAAAAGTGCGATGAAAATATTCCAAGTTTATAATTGGTCATTCTTGGCCCGTAAATAACGCACCTGTGGCCGTACACTGTCAAGTGTGGCCGTACACAGTTGGGTGTGACCGTGCTCAGATGGGTGTGGCCGTACACAGTTGGGTGTGGCTGTGCTCAGATGGGTGTGGCCGTACACAGTTGGGTGTGGCCGTGCTCAGATGGGTGTGGCCGTGCTCAGATGGGTGTGGCCGTACACAGTTGGGTGTGGCCGTGCTCAGATGGGTGTGGCCGTACACAGTTGGGTGTGGCCGTACACAGTTGGGTGTGGCCGTACACAGTTGGGTGTGGCCGTACACAGTTGGGTGTGGCCGTGCTCAGATGGGTGTGGCCGTACACAGTTGGGTGTGGCCGTGCTCAGATGGGTGTGGCCGTGCTCAGATGGGTGTGGCCGTACACAGTCGGGTGTGGCCGTGCTCAGATGGGTGTGGCCGTACACAGTTGGGTGTGGCCGTGCTCAGATGGGTGTGGCCGTACACAGTCGGGTGTGGCCGTGCTCAGATGGGTGTGGCCGTACACAGTTGGGTGTGGCCGTACACAGTTGGGTGTGGCCGTGCTCAGATGGGTGTGGCCGTACACAGTTGGGTGTGGCCGTGCTCAGATGGGTGTGGCCGTACACAGTCGGGTGTGGCCGTGCTCAGATGGGTGTGGCCGTACACAGTCGGGTGTGGCCGTACACAGTTGGGTGTGGCCGTGCTCAGATGGGTGTGGCCGTACACTGTCAAGTGTGGCCGTACACAGTTGGGTGTGGCCGTACACAGTTGGGTGTGGCCGTACACAGTCAAGTGTGGCCGTACACAGTCGGGTGTGGCCGTACACAGTCAAGTGTGGCCGTACACAGTCAAGTGTGGCCGTACACAGTCGGGTGTGGCCGTACACAGTCAAGTGTGGCCGTACACAGTCGGGTGTGGCCGTACACAGTCGGGTGTGGCCGTACACAGTTGGGTGTGGCCGTACACAGTTGGGTGTGGCCGTACACAGTCGGGTGTGGCCGTACACAGTTGGGTGTGGCCGTACACAGTTGGGTGTGGCCGTACACAGTTGGGTGTGGCCGTACACAGTTGGGTGTGGCCGTACACAGTCGGGTGTGGCCGTGCTCAGATGGGTGTGGCCGTACACAGTCGGGTGTGGCCGTACACAGTTGGGTGTGGCCGTGCTCAGATGGGTGTGGCCGTACACTGTCAAGTGTGGCCGTACACAGTTGGGTGTGGCCGTACACAGTTGGGTGTGGCCGTACACAGTCGGGTGTGGCCGTACACAGTCGGGTGTGGCCGTAGACAGTCCTGTGTGGCCGTACACAGTCAAGTGTGGCCGTACACAGTTGGGTATGGCCGTACACAGTCAAGTGTGGCCGTTCACAGTCAAGTGTGGCCGTACACAGTCGGGTGTGGCCGTGCTCAGATGGGTGTGGCCGTACACAGTCGGGTGTGGCCGTGCTCAGATGGGTGTGGCCGTACACAGTTGGGTGTGGCCGTACACAGTTGGGTGTGGCCGTGCTCAGATGGGTGTGGCCGTACACAGTTGGGTGTGGCCGTGCTCAGATGGGTGTGGCCGTACACAGTCGGGTGTGGCCGTGCTCAGATGGGTGTGGCCGTACACAGTCGGGTGTGGCCGTACACAGTTGGGTGTGGCCGTGCTCAGATGGGTGTGGCCGTACACTGTCAAGTGTGGCCGTACACAGTTGGGTGTGGCCGTACACAGTTGGGTGTGGCCGTACACAGTCAAGTGTGGCCGTACACAGTCGGGTGTGGCCGTACACAGTCAAGTGTGGCCGTACACAGTCAAGTGTGGCCGTACACAGTCGGGTGTGGCCGTACACAGTCAAGTGTGGCCGTACACAGTCGGGTGTGGCCGTACACAGTCGGGTGTGGCCGTGCTCAGTTGGGTGTGGCCGTACACAGTTGGGTGTGGCCGTACACAGTCGGGTGTGGCCGTACACAGTTGGGTGTGGCCGTACACAGTTGGGTGTGGCCGTACACAGTTGGGTGTGGCCGTACACAGTTGGGTGTGGCCGTACACAGTCGGGTGTGGCCGTGCTCAGATGGGTGTGGCCGTACACAGTCGGGTGTGGCCGTACACAGTTGGGTGTGGCCGTGCTCAGATGGGTGTGGCCGTACACTGTCAAGTGTGGCCGTACACAGTTGGGTGTGGCCGTACACAGTTGGGTGTGGCCGTACACAGTCGGGTGTGGCCGTACACAGTCGGGTGTGGCCGTAGACAGTCCTGTGTGGCCGTACACAGTCAAGTGTGGCCGTACACAGTTGGGTATGGCCGTACACAGTCAAGTGTGGCCGTTCACAGTCAAGTGTGGCCGTACACAGTCGGGTGTGGCCGTACACAGTCAAGTGTGGCCGTACACAGTCGGGTGTGGCCGTACACAGTCAAGTGTGGCCGTACACAGTCAAGTGTGGCCGTACACAGTCAAGTGTGGCCGTACACAGTCGGGTGTGGCCGTACACAGTCAAGTGTGGCCGTACACAGTCAAGTGTGGCCGTACACAGTCGGGTGTGGCCGTACACAGTCAAGTGTGGCCGTACACAGTCAAGTGTGGCCGTACACAGTCGGGTGTGGCCGTACACAGTCAAGTGTGGCCGTACACAGTCAAGTGTGGCCGTACACAGTCGGGTGTGGCCGTACACAGTCGGAGGTAGAGTTGAGATGGTGCCTCGGAGGTGGAGATGCCACGGTGCCAAGGAGGCAGAAATGCCACGGAGGTAGAGTTGCCACGGTGCCCCGGAGGTAAAGTTGCCACGGTGGCCCAGAGGATGAGTTGCCACAGTGCCCCGGAGGAAGAGTTGCCACGGTGGCCCGGAGGAAGAGTTGCCATGGAGCCCCGGAGGATGAGTTGCCACGGTGCCCCTATGGTGGAGTTGCCATGGTGCCCTGAAGGCAGAGTTGCCTTGGTGCTCCGGAGGTAAGTTGCCAAGGTGCCCGGAAGGTAGAGTTGCCATGATGCCCCGGAGATAGAGGGGCCACAGTGCCACGAAAGTAGAGTTGCCACGGTGACGCGGAGGAATAGTTGCCATGGTGCCTTGGAGGTAGAGAGGCCACGGTGACACGGAGGAATAGTTGCCATGGTGCCTTGGAGGATGAGTTGCCAGGGTGCCCCTATGGTGGAGTTGCCATGGTGCCCTGAAGGCAGAGTTGCCTTGGTGCTCCGGAGGTAAGTTGCCAAAGTGCCCCAAAGGTAGAGTTGCCACAGTGCACTGAAGGTAGAGTTGCTACAGTGCCCCGGAGGTAGAGTTGCCACGATGCCCCAGACGTAGAGTTTCCATGGTGTCCCGGAAGAAGAGTGGCCACGGTGCCCTAGAGGAAGAGTTGCCACGGTGCCCCGAAGTAAAGTGGCCACGGTGCCCCGGAAGGAGAGCTGCCACAGTGCTCCGGTGGAAGAGTTGTCATGGTGCCCAGAAGGTAGAGTTGCCACGGTGCCAGGGAGGTAGAGTGGTCACGATGCCCTAGAGGTAAAGTTGCCACGATGCCAGGGAGGTAGAGTTGCCACGATGCCCCAGAGATAGAGTTGCCATGGTGCCACAGAGATTGAGTTACAACGATGCCCCGAAGATAGAGTTGCCATGGAGCCACGAAGGTAGAGTTGCCACTGTGCCACGAAGGTAGAGTTACCACAGTGCCCCAGAGATAGAGTTGCCATGGTGCCCCGGAAGAAGAGTTGCCACGGTGCCCGGGAGGTAGAGTTGGCATGGTGCCCCAGAAGTAGAGTTGCCACAGTGTCACGAAAGTAGAGTTGCCATGGAGAACCAGAGGAATAGTTGCCACGGTGCCCCGGAGGTAGAGTTGCCATGGTGCCCCAGAAGTAGAGTTGCCACGGTGCCCCGGAGGTAGAGTTGCAACGGTGCTCCGGAGGAAGAGTTGCCACGGTGCCCCAGAGGTAGAGTTGCCACCGTGCCCCTAGAGAAGAGTTTCCACTATACCCCGGAAGTAGAGTTGCTACAGTGCCCCGGAGGTAGAGTTGCCACGATGCCCCAGACGTAGAGTTTCCATGGTGCCCTAGAGGTAGAGTTGCCACGGTGCCCCGAAGTAAAGTGGCCACGGTGCCCCGGAAGGAGAGCTGCCACAGTGCTCCGGTGGAAGAGTTGTCATGGTGCCCAGAAGGTAGAGTTGCCACGATGCCAGGGAGGTAGAGTGGTCACGATGCCCTAGAGGTAAAGTTGCCACGATGCCAGGGAGGTAGAGTTGCCACGATGCCCCAGAGATAGAGTTGCCATGGTGCCACAGAGATTGAGTTACAACGATGCCCCGAAGATAGAGTTGCCATGGAGCCACGAAGGTAGAGTTGCCGCTGTGCCACGAAGGTAGAGTTACCACAGTGCCCCAGAGATAGAGTTGCCATGGTGCCCCGGAAGAAGAGTTGCCACGGTGCCCGGGAGGTAGAGTTGGCATGGTGCCCCAGAAGTAGAGTTGCCACAGTGTCACGAAAGTAGAGTTGCCATGGAGAACCAGAGGAATAGTTGCCACGGTGCCCCGGAGGTAGAGTTGCCATGGTGCCCCAGAAGTAGAGTTGCCACGGTGCCCCGGAGGTAGAGTTGCAACGGTGCTCCGGAGAAAGAGTTGCCACGGTGCCCCAGAGGTAGAGTTGCCACCGTGCCCCTAGAGAAGAGTTTCCACTATACCCCGGAAGTAGAGTTGCTACAGTGCCCCGGAGGTAGAGTTGCCACGATGCCCCAGACGTAGAGTTTCCATGGTGCCCTAGAGGTAGAGTTGCCACGGTGCCCCGAAGTAAAGTGGCCACGGTGCCCCGGAAGGAGAGCTGCCACAGTGCTCCGGTGGAAGAGTTGTCATGGTGCCCAGAAGGTAGAGTTGCCACGATGCCAGGGAGGTAGAGTGGTCACGATGCCCTAGAGGTAAAGTTGCCACGATGCCAGGGAGGTAGAGTTGCCACGATGCCCCAGAGATAGAGTTGCCATGGTGCCACAGAGATTGAGTTACAACGATGCCCCGAAGATAGAGTTGCCATGGAGCCACGAAGGTAGAGTTGCCGCTGTGCCACGAAGGTAGAGTTACCACAGTGCCCCAGAGATAGAGTTGCCATGGTGCCCCGGAAGAAGAGTTGCCACGGTGCCCGGGAGGTAGAGTTGGCATGGTGCCCCAGAAGTAGAGTTGCCACAGTGTCACGAAAGTAGAGTTGCCATGGAGAACCAGAGGAATAGTTGCCACGGTGCCCCGGAGGTAGAGTTGCCATGGTGCCCCAGAAGTAGAGTTGCCACGGTGCCCCGGAGGTAGAGTTGCAACGGTGCTCCGGAGAAAGAGTTGCCACGGTGCCCCAGAGGTAGAGTTGCCACCGTGCCCCTAGAGAAGAGTTTCCACTATACCCCGGAAGTAGAGTTGCTACAGTGCCCCGGAGGTAGAGTTGCCACGATGCCCCAGACGTAGAGTTTCCATGGTGCCCTAGAGGTAGAGTTGCCACGGTGCCCCGAAGTAAAGTGGCCACGGTGCCCCGGAAGGAGAGCTGCCACAGTGCTCCGGTGGAAGAGTTGTCATGGTGCCCAGAAGGTAGAGTTGCCACGATGCCAGGGAGGTAGAGTGGTCACGATGCCCTAGAGGTAAAGTTGCCACGATGCCAGGGAGGTAGAGTTGCCACGATGCCCCAGAGATAGAGTTGCCATGGTGCCACAGAGATTGAGTTACAACGATGCCCCGAAGATAGAGTTGCCATGGAGCCACGAAGGTAGAGTTGCCACTGTGCCACGAAGGTAGAGTTACCACAGTGCCCCAGAGGTAGAGTTGCCATGGTGCCCCGGAAGAAGAGTGGCCACGGTGCCCTAGAGGAAGAGTTGCCACGGTGCCCCGGAGGTAGAGTTGCTTCGGTGACCCAGAGGTAGAGTTGCCACGGTGCCCCGGAGGTAGAGTTGCAACGGTGCCTCGGAGGAAGAGTGGCCACGGTGACCCAGAGATAGAGATTCCACAGTGCCCCAGAGGAATAGTTGCCACGGTGCCCTGGAGGTAGAGTTGCCACGGTGCCCCAGAGGTACAGTTGCCACAATGCCCCGGAGGACGAGATGTTATGGTGCCCTGGAGGTAGAGTTGCCACAGTGCCCCAGGGGAAGTGGTGAGTTGCCACGATGCCCGGAGGTAGATTTGCCACGAGGCCCCTTAGGTAGAGTTGAGATGGTGCCTCGGAGGTAGAAATGCCACGGTGCCAGGAAGGTAGAAATGCCACGGTGCCTTGGAAGTAGAGATGCCACGGTGCCACGAAGATAGAAATGCCACGGAGGTAGAGATGCCACTGTGCCCCAGAGGAAGAGTTGCCACGGTCCCCAGAGGTAGAGTGGTGTCAAGGTTCACCTCCTTCCTACCCATGGTTGGGGTCGTCCCACGGGTCTTCGCCCCTCAGTACCAGGCGCCACTGCTCGCCCCGGGGCTCCCCCTACCAACTAAGGGCTGGCCTTATATATACCCCTAACAAGTGTAGAGGCTCAAGTCTACCTGTGACACACCTGAACCTGCTCGTCTTGACACTGAGCCTCTCTCTTTGATATCTGATCTACCCAACCCGTTCTCGCAAATTCGTAAAGTCAATATTGACTTATTAAATAAGTGCATAGGTGATATACTAAACATAATAGATACCCTTAAAAAGCTTCATAGAAAACACCGACCTTACCTAACCTTGTTAGTATCTTAAGATAAGCATCTTATTGCTTAGTAATTACAATTATTACTTAACCTATACCTATAATAGGTTAAGTAACAATTGTAATTACGAAGCAATAAGATGCTTATCTTAAGATACTAACAAAGTTAGGTAAGGTCGGTGTTTTCTATGAAGCTTTTTAAGGGTATCTATTATGTTTAGTATGTCACCTATGCACTTATTTAATAAGTCAATATTGACTTTACGAATTTGCGAGAACGGGTTGCAACTACCCTAGGTCACCAGCTGTGTGTTTATACTCGTGTCCCAGCACCACGTCAGTGGTCTCTTTAGTTATCTTAATTAATTTAAGGATGCAATCTCATGTGCAGTGCAAGGTGACATAAATGGTTTCATTCAAAATAGCCCTACAGAATGCAGGCTCACTGAAACACATAGGTGAGAATAAAAATTTACTGAAGAAAGATATATACACTTCTAAAGGAAATAATCAGGTGGACATTTCCGATGACGGCAACCTTCTCTCGTCGCTTCTCTGGCAACACGGTCAGCTGACCGGATCCACACGTCAGGCGGCAGGCACACACCTCGAGCCTCTGACAGCACGATGAGCTGGCGGCACCAACTGTCAAACCGGCAGGGACACACCTCGCACCTCTGGCAACACTATCAGCTGACTGGGTCCAACTGTCAGACCAGTGGGGACACACCTCGCACCTCTGGCAACACTATCAGCTGACTGGGTCCAACTGTCAGACCAGTGGGGACACACCTCACACCTCTGGCAACACTATCAGCTGACTGGGTCCAACTGTCAAACCTGGCGGGGACACATCTCACGCCTCTGGCAACACTATCAGCTGACTGGGTCCAACTGTCAGACCAGTGGGGACACACCTCGCACCTCTGGCAACACTATCAGCTGACTGGGTCCAACTGTCAGACCTGGCGGGGACACAACTCACACCTCTGGCAACACTATCAGCTGACTGGGTCCAACTGTCAGACCAGTGGGGACTCACCTCACGCCTCTGGCAACACTATCAGCTGACTGGGTCCAACTGTCAGACCAGTGGGGACACACCTCGCACCTCTGGCAACACTATCAGCTGACTGGGTCCAACTGTCAGACCAGTGGGGACACACCTCACGCCTCTGGCAACACTATCAGCTGACTGGGTCCAACTGTCAGACCTGGCGGGGACACATCTCACGCCTCTGGCAACACTATCAGCTGACTGGGTCCAACTGTCAGACCAGTGGGGACACACCTCACGCCTCTGGCAACACTATCAGCTGACTGGGTCCAACTGTCAGACCAGTGGGGACACACCTCGCACCTCTGGCAACACTATCAGCTGACTGGGTCCAACTGTCAGACCTGGCGGGGACACAACTCGCACCTCTGGCAAGACTATCAGCTGGACGATTCAAAGTTCGTTTCTGGCTTCTTGAAAACCAACTACTATTCCCAGATACACTAACGTCGCCGCATCTACATATTTATGTTCCACCACCAATTCATGCCTACATGAGCTCTTGGCTCCTAGCCTAACACTATCACATAGACAATAAATGGTAAAAAGAAATGTTCACGATATATAAAATATCCTAGCTCGCCTAGATCAAAGGGGTAAAGGGAGGGGTAACTATCTACCTTACTTCATTCCTCTACGATGTCAACTCGACCTCTGGCGAGGGATGATGAGGTTCCTGGTCCTGGCTTCTGGTCTTCCGTTGATCAGTTCCCACACACAAGCTCCTCAATCGTCCTCACCGTACTCACACCCGGCAGGTACAGTCCTCCTCCTCCTCTCACTCGGGGTACTGGAGTCAGGTACCTGTGCTGTTGTCCTCCTCCTCCTCTCACTCGGGGTACTGGAGTCAGGTACCTGTGCTGTTGTCCTCCTCCTCCTCTCACTCGGGGTACTGGAGTCAGGTACCTGTGCTGTTGTCCTCCTCCTCCTCTCACTCGGGGTACTGGAGTCAGGTACCTGTGCTGTTGTCCTCCTCCTCTCACTCGGGGTACTGGAGTCAGGTACCTGTGCTGTTGTCCTCCTCCTCCTCTCACTCGAGGTATTGGAGTCAGGTACCTGTGCTGTTGTCCTCCTCCTCCTCTCACTCGAGGTACTGGAGTCAGGTACCTGTGCTGTTGTCCTCCTCCTCTCACTCGGGGTACTGGAGTCAGGTACCTGTGCTGTTGTCCTCCTCCTCCTCTCACTCGAGGTACTGGAGTCAGGTACCTGTGCTGTTGTCCTCCTCCTCCTCTCACTCGGGGTACTGGAGTCAGGTACCTGTGCTGTTGTCCTCCTCCTCCTCTCACTCGAGGTACTGGAGTCAGGTACCTGTGCTGTTGTCCTCCTCCTCCTCTCACTCGAGGTATTGGAGTCAGGTACCTGTGCTGTTGTCCTCCTCCTCCTCTCACTCGAGGTACTGGAGTCAGGTACCTGTGCTGTTGTCCTCCTCCTCCTCTCACTCGAGGTACTGGAGTCAGGTACCTGTGCTGTTGTCCTCCTCCTCCTCTCACTCGGGGTACTGGAGTCAGGTACCTGTGCTGTTGTCCTCCTCCTCCTCTCACTCGGGGTACTGGAGTCAGGTACCTGTGCTGTTGTCCTCCTCCTCCTCTCACTGGCACTGAAGACACACTTGCAGTCCAGTGGAGCTTCCCCTTGCCTCACTTCCATTGGGTTCGACCCGGCCGTCGCTACTCGCTTGATACGTAGAACGTGGTTCACTGGTCGTCCCAGACATCTCCAGCCCAACGTCCGTCCCTGCTACAGACTCTTAAATATAGAACTCTTGACTCTTTAACCCGGCCAATCCTTGCTTGCTGGAACTCCACGGGTTGTCTGCAGTATTAAAGCGATGCTTAAATCCACTGGTAGGGGCATTCTGGCCACAAGATCTGGAGCACACCGGAATGCGTTCTCATTCTGTAACGGTCCGTGACGTACTCAGCCCGCCCAGGCACCAGCCGCCCCGGAAGCCCTATGTCTCATGACGTCACTCAGCCCGTGGGCTCTCGTCATTGGTTACTTAAGGCACGTGACCTCACCTTGCCAATCAGGTGCCGGGAGGTGTCACGACGCTTTGGCGGGAAAAAAGAATGGCTCGGCGCCATCTTGTGCCTCAAAAAATCATATGCTACTTGCATAATCAAACTTATGTGGCAATTTTACAGCCAACTCGATAATGCTCCACTCTCTCACACATATGAAAATGTTCCCTGGATATAAGAGAACGCTCAGATTATGGAGGTATGACTATTTAAGCTGGGTTAGGAGAAATATAGGGGTGGGACACCGTCACAGTAGCCACGATGCCCCGGAGGTAGAGTTGCCATGATGCCCCGGAGATAGAGCTGCGTGATGCCCAGGAGGTAGAGTTGCCACGGTGCCTTGTAGGAATAGTTGCCACTATGCCCCGGAGGAAGAGTTGCCATGGTGCCCCGGAGATGAGTTGCCACGATGCCTGCGAGATAGATTTGCCACGAGGCTCCGGAAGAAGTGTTGCCATGGTGCTCCGGAAGTAGAGATGCCACGGTGCCCCGGAGGAAGATTTGCCCAGGTGCCCAAGAAGTAGAGTTGCCACGGTTCCCCGGAGGTAGAGTTACCACGATGCCCAGGAGGTAGAGTTGCCATGATCCCTAGGAGGTAGACTTGCCACGAAGGTAGTGTTTCCACGGTGCCAAGAAGGAAGAGTTGCCACGGCGACCCCGGAGGTAGAGTTGCCACGATACCCCAGAGATAGAGTTGCCGCGATACCCCAGAGATAGAGATGCCACGCAGGTAGCGTTGCCACGGTGCAACGAAGGTAGAGTTGCCACGGTGCACCGGAGGTAGAGTTGCCACGATGCCCCGCAGGAAGAGTTGTCATGGTGCCCCGGAGGTAGAGTTGCCACGGTGCCCCGGAGGTAGAGTTGCCACGGTGCTCCGCACTAAGAGTTGCCACGGTGCTCCGCACTAAGAGTTGCCACGGTGCCCTGGAGGTAGAGTTGCCACGGTGCCCTGGAGGTAGAGTTGCCACGGTGCCCCGGAGGTAGAGTTGCCACGGTGCCCCAAAGGTAGAGTTGCCACGGTGCCCCAAAGGTAGAGTTGCCACAGTGCCACGAAGGTAGAGTTGTCATGTTGCCCCGGAGGCAAAGTTGCCACGGTGCCGCGGAGGTAGAGATGCCAGGGTGCCCCGGAGGTAGAGTTGCCACGGTGCTCCGGAGGCAGAGTTGCCACGATGCCCCAAAGGTAGAGTTGCCACGAAGGTAGAGTTGCCACGGTACCACGAAGGTAGAGTTGCTACAATGACCTTGAGGTAGAGTTGCCATGATACCCCAGAGGAAGAGTTGCCATGGTGCAACGAAGGTAGAGTTGCCACAATGTCTCTGGGGTAGAGTTGCCACAATGCCCCAGAGATAAATTGCCTCGGTGCTACGAAGGTAGAGTTGCCACGGTACCACGAAGGTAGAGTTGCCACAATGACCTTGAGGTAGAGTTGCCACGATACCCCGGAAGAAGAGTTGCCATGGTGCCACGAAGGTAGAGTTGCCACAATGTCCCAGGGGTAGAGTTGCCACAATGCCCCAGAGATAGATTGCCTCGGTGCTACGAAGGTAGAGTTGCTGCGGTGCCCCGGAGGTAGAGTGGCCACAATGCCCCGGAGGAAGAGTTGCCACGGTGCCCCGTAGGTAGAGTTGCCACGATGCCCCGCAGGAAGAGTTGTCATGTTGCCCCGGAGGTAGAATTGCCACGGTGCACTGGAGGTAGAGTTGCCACGGTGCCCCGGAGATAGCGTTGCCACTGTGCTCCGGAGGTAGAATTGCCATAGGTGCCCCGAAGATAGAGTTCCCACGGTGCCCCGGAGATAGAGTTGCCACGGTGATCCGGAGGTAGAGTGGCCACGGTGCCACGTAGGTGAGTTGCCACAGAGCCTTGAATTTAGAGTTGCCACGGGGCTACGAAGGTAGAGTTGCCACGATGCCCCAGAGAAAGAGTTGCCAAGTGGCCACGAAGGTAGAGTTGCCACGGTGCAATGGAGGTTGAGTTGCCACGATGCCCCGCAGGAAGAGTTGTAATGGTGCCCCGGAGGTAGAGTTGCCAAGGTGCCCCGGAGGTAGAGTTGCCACGGTGCCCCGGAGGTAAAATTGTCACGGTGCCCCGGAGGTAGAGTTGCCACGGTGCCCCGGAGGTAGAGTTGCCACGGTGCCCCGGAGGTAGAGTTGCCACGATGCCCCGAAGGAAGAGTTGCCACGGTGCCTCGTAGGTAGAGTTGCCACGATGCCCCGCAGGAAGAGTTGTTATGTTGCCCCGGAGGTAGAATTGCCACGGTGCACTGGAGGTAGAGTTGCCACGGTGCCCCGGAGATAGAGTTGCCACGGTGCTCCGAAGGTAGAATTGCCATGGTGCCCTGAAGGTAGAGTTGCCACGGTGCCCCGGAGATAGAGTTGCCACGGTGCTCCGGAGGTAGAGTGGCCACGGTGCTACGTAGGTGAGTTGCCACAGTGCCATGAATTAAGAGTTGCCACGGGGCTACGAAGGTAGAGTTGCCACGGGGCTACGAAGGTAGAGTTGCCACGATGCCCCAGAGATAGAGTTGCCACGATGCCCCAGAGAAAGAGTTGCCAAGTGGCCACGAAGGTAGAGTTGCCACGATGCCCCGCAGGAAGAGTTGTAATGGTGCCCTAGAGGTAGAGTTGCCAAGGTGCCCCGGAGGTCGAGTTGCCACGGTGCCCCGTAGGTAGAGTTGCCACGATGCCCCGCAGGAAGAGTTGTCATGTTGCCCCGGAGGTAGAATTGCCACAGTGCACTGGAGGTAGAGTTGCCACGGTGCCCCGGAGATAGAGTTGCTACGGTGCTCCGAAGGTAGAATTGCCATGGTGCCCTGAAGGTAGAGTTGCCACGGTGCCCCGGAGATAGAGTTGCCACGGTGCTCCGGAGGTAGAATTGGCATGGTGCCCCGAAGGTAGAGTTCCCACAGTGCCCCGGAGATAGAGTTGCCACGGTGCTCCAGAGGTAGAGTGGCCACGGTGCCACGTAGGTGAGTTGCCACAGAGCCTTGAATTTAGAGTTGCCACGGGGCTACGAAGGTAGAGTTGCCACGATGCCCCAGAGATAGAGTTGCCACGATGCCCCAGAGAAAGAGTTGCCAAGTGGCCACGAAGGTAGAGTTGCCACGGTGCACTGGAGGTAGAGTTGCCACGATGCCCCGCAGGAAGAGTTGTAATGGTGCCCCGGAGGTAGAGTTGCCACGGTGCAACTGAAGGTAGAGAGCCCACAGTAAGGAACTACCAACGCCACAACCAAGGTAGAGAACCCACAGTAAGGAACTACCTACACCACGACCAAGGTAGAGAACCCACAGTAAGGAACTACCTACACCACGACCAAGGTAGAGAACCCACAGTAAGGAACTACCTACACCACGACCAAGGTAGAGAGCCCACAGTAAGGAACTACCTACACCACAACCAAGGTAGAGAACCCACAGTAAGGAACTACCTACACCACGACCAAGGTAGAGAACCCACAGTAAGGAACTACCTACACCACAACCAAGGTAGAGAGCCCACAGTAAGGAACTACCTACACCACAACCAAGGTAGAGAACCCACAGTAAGGAACTACCTACACCACAACCAAGGTAGAGAGCCCACAGTAAGGAACTACCTACACCACAACCAAGGTAGAGAGCCCACAGTAAGGAACTACCTACACCACAACCAAGGTAGAGAACCCACAGTAAGGAACTACCTACACCACAACCAAGGTAGAGAGCCCACAGTAAGGAACTACCTACACCACAACCAAGGTAGAGAGCCCACAGTAAGGAACTACCTACACCACAACCAAGGTTGAGAGGCCACAGTAAGGAACTACCTACACCACAACCAAGGTAGAGAGGCCACAGTAAGGAACTACCTACACCACAACCAAGGTAGAGAGGCCACAGTAAGGAACTACCTACACCACAACCAAGGTAGAGAGCCCACAGTAAGGAACTACCTACACCACAACCAAGGTAGAGAGCCCACAGTAAGGAACTACCTACACCACAACCAAGGTAGAGAGCCCACAGTAAGGAACTACCAACACCACAACCAAGGTAGAGAGCCCACAGTAAGGAACTACCTACACCACAACCAAGGTAGAGAGCCCACAGTAAGGAACTACCAACACCACAACCAAGGTAGAGAGCCCACAGTAAGGAACTACCTACACCACAACCAAGGTAGAGAGCCCACAGTAAGGAACTACCTACACCACAACCAAGGTAGAGAGCCCACAGTAAGGAACTACCTACATCACAACCAAGGTAGAGAGGCCACAGTAAGGAACTACCTACACCACAACCAAGGTAGAGAACCCACAGTAAGGAACTACCTACACCACAACCAAGGTAGAGAACCCACAGTAAGGAACTACAATAGGAACGACCCATCTACATATAAAGTGTCTAATTTGTCTATAACGAAAGACAATTTTTCCGTGTAAAAAGAGAGAGATAAATATATCCCAGAGTGGGTTATCCCGGCCAGGATAACTGCCGCCTCCATCTCTCCTTTTAGACCATAAAGTTGTGGTTTTAAATGCAAATTGTTTTGTTCAGTGAAAATATATTACCTGTTCAGTATATTCCTGTGAGGACAAGAGTGAGTTAGGATGCTCCATGTTTGCCGTAAGGCAGCGGCTAGGTGTGAGGGGTCAGGTATGATGTAGTGGGTATGATGTAGTGGGTATGAGGTAGTGGGTATGAAGCAGCAGGTATGATGTAGCGGGTATGAGGTAGTGGGTATGATGTAGCGGGTATGAGGTAGTGGGTATGAAGCAGCAGGTATGATGTAGCGGGTATGAGGTAGTGGGTATGAAGCAGCAGGTATGATGTAGCGGGTATGAGGTAGTGGGTATGAAGCAGCAGGTATGATGTAGCGGGTATGAGGTAGTGGGTATGAAGCAGCAGGTATGATGTAACGGGTATGAGGTAGTGGGTATGAAGCAGCAGGTATGATGTAGCGGGTATGAGGTAGTGGGTATGAAGCAGCAGGTATGATGTAGCGGGTATGAGGTAGTGGGTATGATGTAGCGGGTATGAGGTAGTGGGTATGAAGCAGCAGGTATGATGTAGCGGGTATGAGGTAGTGGGTATGAAGCAGCAGGTATGATGTAGCGGGTATGAGGTAGTGGGTATGAAGCAGCAGGTATGATGTAGCGGGTATGAGGTAGTGGGTATGAAGCAGCAGGTATGATGTAGCGGGTATGAGGTAGTGGGTATGAAGCAGCAGGTATGATGTAGCGGGTATGAGGTAGTGGGTATGAAGCAGCAGGTATGATGTAGCGGGTATGAGGTAGTGGGTATGAAGCAGCAGGTATGATGTAGCGGGTATGAGGCAGTGGGTATGAAGCAGCAGGTATGATGTAACGGGTATGAGGTAGTGGGTATGAAGCAGCAGGTATGATGTAGCGGGTATGAGGTAGTGGGTATGAAGCAGCAGGTATGATGTAGCGGGTATGAGGTAGTGGGTATGAAGCAGCAGGTATGATGTAGCGGGTATGAGGTAGTGGGTATGAAGCAGCAGGTATGATGTAGCGGGTATGAGGTAGTGGGTATGAAGCAGCAGGTATGATGTAGCGGGTATGAGGTAGTGGGTATGAAGCAGCAGGTATGATGTAGCGGGTATGAGGTAGTAGGTATGAAGCAGCAGGTATGATGTAGCGGGTATGAGGTAGTGGGTATGAAGCAGCAGGTATGATGTAGCGGGTATGAGGTAGTGGGTATGAAGCAGCAGGTATGATGTAGCGGGTAGGAGGCAGTAAGTATAAGGCAGGCGCAAGTAACCTGTCAATAAACCGGTACTATATACACTAGGAATAACCTCTGAAAACGTAAGTTTTAGCAGTCGGTTTCGGATCAGCAGAAGTGAGGAGGAGAGGTATAATGTATGCGAGAAGTCAAACCATGCAACACTACATGTGTGTGAGTCAAACCATGCAACACTACAGGTGTGTGAGTCAAACCATGCAACACTACAGGTGTATGAGTCAAACCATGCAACACTACATGTATGTGAGTCAAACCATGCAACACTACATGTGAGTCAAACCATGCAACACTACATGTGTGTGAGTCAAACCATGCAACACTACATGTGTGTGAGTCAAACCATGCAACACTACATGTGTGTGAGTCAAACCATGCAACACTACGTGTGTGTGAATCAAAACACCAACATTTCACTTATGGTAGAAGGAGAAATGCTTGGAGTGACTGTGTACATGCGGCTCAGGCTTGGGTACAAATATTACTGGGAATATGGGATAGCTGTTCATGATAATGACACGAAGTGTAAACTATGTGGTATGTTAAGGTCTCACACCTTAACCCATTATGTTCTTGATTGTCCGTTGATAAATGTATATAGAAACACTGAGATAAGGACTGTTCCTGAACAAATAGCCTGGATGTGTCACAACGGATAGATTGCCATGAAATTTTGACACAACGTTGCATTCGAATACGCGCATGTTTTTACATACCTACTATATACACGCCACACCTGTGACAGGTAAAAACATGTTTTTTGAAGAAAGCCCTATCTGTTGGATGTGAGAGCAACACACTGTAATCTTCGAAAATTCTTCACAGATTGCTTTGAAATTTTGACACAAAGTTCCACTCGAACTTGCATATGTTATCATATACCTACTATATAGATGCCACACCTGTGACAGGTAAAAACATATTTGTTTTCTTACCATCTGTTGCATGTATAAGCAACACACGCTATACTAAATATATTACGATTCCATTTCAATATGATGTATCACATGATGTTCCCATTTTTCTGATGGGAACCTCGGATCATTTGGGAACGCATCAAATGAGGGAGTGGTGAATGGTGGGGAGGATGAGGGGACGAGGAGTGGGGGATAGTTGGGACGGGGGAGGGGAGAATGGTGGGGATGACAAAGGGACAGGGGGCGTGGGGAATAGTGGTGGTGGAGGATGAGGGGACGAGGGAAATGGTGGGGAGGACGAGAGAACGGGGGAGTGGGGGATGGTGGGAGGACAAAGTGACAGGGGAGTGAAGAATCGTGGGGAACATGAGGGGAGTGGGGGAGAACGAGGGGACTGGTGGAGAGGACGAGGGGATGAAGGAGTGGGGAATGGTTTGGAGGACGAGGGGATGGGGAAGGGTGAATGGTGGGGAGGACAGGGGGGGGGGGAGGACAGGGAAGGGTTGCTGTGGTTCAGCAACGCACAACATGCATTACTGAATCACAGCAACGCATGGCCGGGTACAGCCAGTCTATGTAAATAAAAATGTATATGTTCATTTGTTCAAAATCTCTAATCTACGAAAGTTTTTCACCGATTGCTTTGAAATTTTGACACAACGTTCTAGTCACATACGAGCGTGTTTTTATATACCTACTATATAGATATCACGTCTGTGACAGGTAAAAATATGTTTCTTTGAAAAATTTAGTTTTTCATGTGAGGGAAATCTCTGAAACCTCTTTACCGATGGCTTTGAAGTTTTGACACAACGATGCATTCAAATATGCGCGTGCTTTTATATACCTACTATATACATGCCAACACCTGTGACAGGTAAAAACATGTTTTTTTTTAAAACAACGCCATGTGTTGCATGTAAAAGCAACACACGCTGCACTAAATATGTTACGATTCCATTTGAATGTTTCAGATTGCAATCATATATTGAATTTTCATAGATCTCGATTTATTTTCATTTTTATTTAATTACTAGCAGTACCCGGCCATGCGTTGCTGTGGTTCAGCAACACATCCTTCCCTGTCCCTCAGTCCTCTCCACCATTCCCCTCCTCACCCGTCTCCTCGGCCTCTGTTATGACCACGCCAACCCGTTCTCGCAAATTCGTAAAGTCAATATTGACTTATTAACTACGTGCATAGGTATACACCAGTATGATTATACTGAGATTGGTGTATGAGTGTGCTCAAAGTATACCGTGATATCTTGGTTGATGGCCTCGTATCACGAATATTGTTTATATGATGTAATCTCATGTTACCATAAATTAATCTTATTTTATGTATTGTCAATGTGTGACATACATTTCCAAGTCTATATTAATTATGTATCAAAGTTGTATGACATGTAATTGTGGATATATATATATATATATATATATATATGTATATATATATATATATATATATATATATATATATATATATATATATATATATATATATATATATATATATCAATATTTGGTTTTTGGACGATGGTACTCTAGCCGGCTCCCCAGCCTCACTCTTGGACGACATAAGAATAATTCAGGAGCAAGAAACAAGCCTAGGCCTCACCCTGAACTCTTCCAAGTGCGAAATAACCTCCACCAACCAGCACATAATAGAGCAAATAAAGGTTGTTTTGCCTGACATTCATACAACCAACCCTGAGGACAGCACACTCCTAGGTGCTCCTCTTGGAAGGAATGCCGTCGACGGGGTCCTTGGTGAGAAGATCACTGACCTGAAGAGGATGAACGAGAGGATTGAAGACATCGATGCTCATGATGCACTTTACCTCATCACCAGATGCTTGTCCCTCCCCAGGCTGACCTACTTTCTAAGATGTTCGCCATCTTTCAACAATATTAAATTAGAAGAGTACGACAGCTTGCTGAAATCAGCACTAGAAAAAGCCCTCAATCTTTCCCTCAGCGACTCACAGTGGAAACAGGGCTCCCTTCCTGTTAGACTCGGGGGCCTTGGCGTGCGCACAGCAACACAAATTGCTGTACCAGCGTTCCTGTCCTCTTCAGTGGGGTCTGACAACTTGGTGAAGGAAATCCTACCTGAGCACCTAGTTCAACAGGCTGGGGTACATGATCCCAGCTTCACAGACTGCACAACCAAATGGGTCTCTCTCGCAGGACCAGCACCCCAACCACCGCCTTCTGAAGCCCATAAACAATCCAGCTGGGATCGCCCCATTACCGACCAAGAAGCTGCGACTTTGCTAGAAGCTGCGACAACACCACATGACACTGCCCAACTTAGAGCTGTAGCAGCTCCCCATGCAGGTGATTTCCTATTAGCAACCCCAATGTCAGCAACCGGCACCCGTCTCTCACCGCAGGCCCTCCGAATTGCTGTGGATCTCCGCCTCGCTGCCCCAATCCACAACGAATACAGGTGTATTTGCAGCAAGGCAGAGGCCCACAGGTACAGACGGCATGGCCTTCTCTGCCAAAGGACAGGAGGATGGCATGCAAGACACGGCGAGGTCAATGACATTATTAAGAGAAGCCTTACCACAGCTGGTTGTCCAGCAGAGAGAGAGCCCCGTTACCTAATATCCCGCAACTCTGATGAGCCTGTCGGTCGCCCAGACGGAATCACGGTGAACCCCTGGAAGAATGGTAGAGAGTTGGTGTGAGACTACACTTGCGTTTCAACTTTAGCCAATACCTATGTTGACTTCAGTGCTTCACAAGCAGGAGGAGCTGCCAATTACCAGGAAGCGGCCAAGTCACCTAAATACAGAGCCCTTGAGCACTACTACAATTTTGTCCCCATTGCCTCAGAGACACTTGGTGCCTGGGGTAAAAGTGCTGCTAGCTTTTTGAAGGAGTTCGGGTCTAAGCTAATCGAAACAACTAGAGACCCTAGCGCTGCCAGTTTTCTTTTTCAGCGACTTAGTGTGGCAATCCAGAGAGGAAATGCTCACTGCATCCATGATTCCTCCCCGCCATCTGAGGAGCTGGAGGAGCTATTCAACTTGTGACAAGCAGCCTTGCACCCTGCATGTAATCAATATTGTAACTTTTTTTGTGAAATGACATTTTCAAATAAAGTTAGATAAATATACACACATACCAAAAGAATAGGGGTGGTAGGAGAAGAAAATATCAAAGTGTTCAATGTGGATCCACAAGGTTTTCTCTGAGTACTCTGTATTTTCTTCTCCTGGGCTATGGGTCCCTATATATATATATATATATATATATATATATTAGATGTCTAGTTATAGCAGTAGCCTAATGTCATAGATTTGAAGAAACATATCTTGTATGTTTATTGTAAGTAATGATACATCAATGCTATATAGGTACCATTATGTGGACCATGTTAGAGAGTGTATACATTTAGTTTCCATATGTATTCATCACATGTATACTGAGAAGATTCCTTATTAGTGTTGCAACTTGCATTAACCATTTGCCCTGACATTATATGAAATTATGGCACTGTGAACTGTTTTCCACTTAGACAATCTTATGATACACATGTTGTATATATTTAATATATATATTATCTTCGTATGCATATGTATGACCGTTGGCGTATACCGTTTGAATCCTCCTTAAACCCCCCCCCCTCCTCTCTCCCCTTCTGAAGTACCGCCTCTGCCAGTGTTGCCATCTCGTATTCATGCGAATTCTTTGTGTACTTATTTTGTATTTCAAGATAAAATCTTTAATGTATCGAGTTACTATTATATATCATCCAGTAAGGTTGTGCCTTATACTCTTTAAGTTGTTGTATAGCGAATTAGAAGTTCCTGAATGAGTTTACATTGTAAATGAGTTAGCGAGATTTGAAAGTTGAAGGTCCGTTGACTTATTAGAGTTGGTAACAGTGTCGCCTCCTGGCAAGCTTGCCTCAAGACGTCAGTGTTCTTTGATCTTCTCAGGCGAGCAGACGTGTTAGGGTGATGTCCGTGATTTGTGACCTTATATTGGGGTATTGTGCCTACTAGATGTTAATCATGTATCTGTATGTATTTATATGGACTATTTTCTACTGTTGTCCGTTATGTATACCAGGTGGTAGGTGATTATTATGTGTCTTAGTGAGGTGATATATTTTGAGGAACTTGTGATATGCCAAGGTGCTGTATGTGATATTATGCCTCTTACCTCATGTGTTATTGGTTGACACACCATGGGAGCCGGTCGGCCGAGCGGACAGAACGCTGGACTTGTGATCCTGTGGTCCTGGGTTCGATCCCAGGCACCGGCGAGAAACAATGGGCAGAGTTTCTTTCACCCTATGCCCCTGTTACCTAGCAGTAAAATAGGTACCTGGGTGTTAGTCAGCTGTCACGGGCTGCTTCCTGGGGGTGGAGGCCTGGTCGAGGACCGGGCCGCGGGGACACTAAAGCCCCGAAATCATCTCAAGATAACCACTATCCTTGTTGGTATTAGCAGCATATAGGCAGCTAGTGTTGATTGATGCAGTTTGCAGACCTGTTATTTGATGTATCATGCCCAGTTGTTGAGAAGCTGGGTATACGGTATTGGTGATATGTGTGTGAAATTAGTAGAGTGTTTTAGTATTACTGTTATGGAAGGTTCTTAATGCCAGTAAACTGGAATATTTGTTGCTTGCTTTTTACTCCTCTATAACCTTGAGTCATATGTGGCCAGGCTATGTGTTCCAGTGATGCTGAAGGGGACTACCTTATTAAGATAGGTATATGGAGGTTATATCTCCCCGACCATGACAGCCTCCCAACCATTCCCCACTCCACCATCCCCTCTTCTTTCCCACCATTCCCCCACTTCCCTGTCCATTTGTCCTCCCCCACCATTCTCCATTCCCCCATCCCCTCGTCCCCACCATCCCAAACTCCCCCGTCCCCTCGTCCTTCCCCACCATTACCCCCTCCCTTGTCCCCTCGCCCTCCCCACCATCTCTTCCGTCCCCTCGTCCTCCCCACCATTACCCCCTCCCTTGTCCCCTTGTCCTCCCCACCATCTCTTCCGTCCCCTCGTCCTCCCCACCATTCCCCACTCCCTCGTCTGATGCCTTCCCAAATGGTCTGATGTTCCCATCAGAAAATTGGGAACATCAAATGATCTGATGTTCCCATCACTAAAATATAAGAAAAACAGTTAAAAAATTAAATGAAAATATGAAAAAATAAAAAATAAACTATACTCATGATATGAATGGTATGGTAAACAACACAGCTCAATTCCAACACAATTCACACAAAATAATTAAATCAAAATGAAAATAAATCAAAATCTATGAAATTTCAACTTATCAACGCAATCAGGAACATTGAAATGGAATTATAACATTTAGTATACCATGTGTGTTGCTCTTACATGCAACAGATGGCGCTGTTTTTCAAGAAAGTTTTACCTGTCACAGGTATGGCATCTATACTTATACTTATGAAATGAACGGTATGGGTAAACAACACAGCTCAATTCCAACACAATGTCACTCAAAATAATTCAATAAAAAATAAAATAAATCAAAATCTGTGAAACCAAAATTATCAATGCAATCGGAAACACTGAAAGGGAATTCGTAACATATTTAGTATAGCGTGTATGTTGCTATTATGTGCAACAGATGGCACTGTTTTTTTTTTAAAATGCATGCTTTTTACCTTTCACAGGGGTGGCATCTATATAGTAGGTATATAAAAAGACGCGCCTATTCGAATGCAACTTTGTATCTAAATTTCAAAGCAATCGGTGACGAACTTTCAGAGATTACAGCCTATGTTGCTCTTACGTCCAACAGATGACGCTGTTTAAAAAAAAAAAAATTCCTGTCACAAGTGAGGCATGTATATAGTAGATATGTAAAAAGATGTGTCTATTTGAATGTAACGTTGTGTCAAAATTTTAACGCAATCGGTAAAGAGGTTTGGAAGATTTCCATCACATCAAAAACACAGTTTTTCGAAAAAAAAAAACATGTTTTTTCCTGCCACAGACGTGACATCTATATAGTATGCGCATAAAAACCCGCTCGGATGCGAATACAATACAATACAATACAATTTTATTTAGGTAAGGTACATACATACATACAATATTTACAAGGATTGTTTGACTTATAGGTAGAGCTAGTACATACAATGCCTAAAGCCACTATTACGCAAAGCGTTTCGGGCATAAATGGTACATTGTGTGAAAATTTCAAAGCAATCAGTGAAGAACTTTCAGAGATTAGCGATTTTGAACAAACGAACATTTCCATTTATATATATAGAGATTTTGTGTGACATAGCGTTGGAATGGAGCAGTGTAGCTTCCCGCCAAACACACACCGAAACTACGACGTTGGTACAACGTTCGAACAAGTTTTAACACCTCCTAACCAGTTATAACAACAAATATAACAAGTTGTAACAACGTTCTAATACGTCATAAACACGTTAAGCCAAGATTTAACAACTTTATTACAAGTTGTAACAAGCGGAAAATAAAGACAGTTTTGGTTTGTGTTTCCAGGGTTACCATACCGTTCATTTCGTGAGTATAGTTCACTTTTTTATTTTTTCATTTGTGTTTTTTACTGTTCTTATTTTTTAGTGAAGGGAACATCAGATCATTTGATGTTCCCATTTTTCTGATTGGAAGATAAGATCATTTGGGAACGCATCAGACGAAGGAATGGGTAAAGATTGGGAGGACGAGTAGACGGGAGTAGGGGATGGTGGAGGAGGACGAGGGGATGGGGGAGTGGAGAATGGTGGGGAGGACGGGGGGGAAAGGGGAGGGGGTGCTGAACCACAGCAATGCGTGGCCGGCTACAGCTAGTGTATATATATTATATATATATGTCATACCTAGTAACCAGAATGCACTTCTCAGCCTACTATGCAAGGCCCGATTTGCCTAATAAGCCAAGTTTTTATGAATTAATTGTTTTTCGACTACCTAACCTACCTAACCTAACCTAACTTTTTTGGCTACCTAACCTAACCTAACCAATAAAGATAGGTTAAGTTAGGTTAGGTAGGGTTGGTTAGGTTAGGTTAGGTAGGGTTGGTTAGGTTCGGTCATATATCTACGTTAATTTTAACTCCAATAAAAAAAAATTGACCTCATACATAATGAAATGGGTAGCTTTATCATTTCATAAGAAAAAAATTAGAGAAAAAATATTTATTCAGGAAAACTTGGCTTATTAGGCAAATCCGGCCTTGCATAGTAGGCTGAGTACGACGTTCTGGCTACTAGGTACAACATATATATATATATATATATATATATATATATATATATATATATATATATATATATATATATATATATATATATATATAAATACACGTTATACTGAACGGGGTGAGAATAGCTTGATCAACCTCATCTCATTTATTTCATCTTGATCTACCTGATGCAGGGCTGTGTGTGGCGCAGGACACGCCTGATGCAGGGCTGTGTGTGGCGCAGGACACGCCTGATGAAGGGCTGTGTGTGGCGCAGGACACGTCTGATGCAGGGCTGTGTGTGGCGCAGGACACGCCTGATGCAGGGCTGTGTGTGGCGCAGGACACGCCTGATGCAGGGCTGTGTGTGGCGCAGGACACGCCTGATGCAGGGCTGTGTGTGGCGCAGGACACGCCTGATGCAGGGCTGTGTGTGGCGCAGGACACGCCTGATGCAGGGCTGTGTGTGGCGCAGGACACGCCTGATGCAGGGCTGTGTGTGGCGCAGGACACGCCTGATGAAGGGCTGTGTGTGGCGCAGGACACGTCTGATGCAGGGCTGTGTGTGGCGCAGGACACGCCTGATGCAGGGCTGTGTGTGGCGCAGGACACGCCTGATGCAGGGCTGTGTGTGGCGCAGGACACGCCTGATGAAGGGCTGTGTGTGGCGCAGGACACGCCTGATGCAGGGCTGTGTGTGGCGCAGGACACGCCTGATGCAGGGCTGTGTGTGGCGCAGGACACGCCTGATGCAGGGCTGTGTGTGGCGCAGGACACGCCTGATGCAGGGCTGTGTGTGGCGCAGGACACGCCTGATGCAGGGCTGTGTGTGGCGCAGGACACGCCTGATGCAGGGCTGTGTGTGGCGCAGGACACGCCTGATGAAGGGCTGTGTGTGGCGCAGGACACGCCTGATGCAGGGCTGTGTGTGGGACAGGACACGCCTGATGCAGGGCTGTGTGTGGCGCAGGACACGCCTGATGCAGGGTTGTGTGTGGCGCAGGACACGCCTGATGAAGGGCTGTGTGTGGCGCAGGACACGCCTGATGCAGGGCTGTGTGTGGGACAGGACACGCCTGATGCAGGGCTGTGTGTGGCGCAGGACACGCCTGATGCAGGGCTGTGTGTGGCGCAGGACACGCCTGATGCAGGGCTGTGTGTGGCGCAGGACATGTCTGATGCAGGGCTGTGTGTGGCGCAGGACACGCCTGATGCAGGGCTGTGTGTGGCGCAGGACATGTCTGATGCAGGGCTGTGTGTGGCGCAGGACATGTCTGATGCAGGGCTGTGTGTGGCGCAGGACACGCCTGATGCAGGGCTGTGTGTGGCGCAGGACATGTCTGATGCAGGGCTGTGTGTGGCGCAGGACATGTCTGATGCAGGGCTGTGTGTGGCGCAGGACACGCCTGATGCAGGGCTGTGTGTGGCGCAGGACACGCCTGATGCAGGGCTGTGTGTGGCGCAGGACACGCCTGATGCAGGGCTGTGTGTGGCGCAGGACACGCCTGATGCAGGGCTGTGTGTGGCGCAGGACACGCCTGATGCAGGGCTGTGTGTGGCGCAGGACACGCCTGATGCAGGGCTGTGTGTGGCGCGAGACACGCCTGATGAAGGGCTCATGATGCCTGATGAAGGGCTCATGATGCCTGATGAAGGGCTCATGATGCCTGATGCAGGGCTCATGATGCCTGATGAAGGGCTCATGATGCCTGATGAAGGGCTCATGATGCAACGATAATAATGTAAAGAACTTTAAATAAAAATCCAAAACAAAAATGTTGACAAAAGTTTAGCTGCCAGACTTGTCACTGAAGCAGAAAACATTATAGCTCTTGGACACAACCCGAGGCAGGTAAATACTTTCCATGGTAATTACATTCTTGATGTTTAGCCTCATATTAACTGTTATTAAAGACACTAACGTGGGTTACCTGTTACCATGCTAGGCTGGCATAACATGAAGGCTCGAGGAACACAACAGCAACAGCATACCTGGTTACCTGGTTGATGGGGTTCTGGGAGTTCTTCTACTCCCCAAGCCCGGCCCGAGGCCAGGCTCGACTTGTGAGAGTTTGGTCCACCAGGCTGTTGCTTGGAGCGGCCCGCAGGCCCACATACCCACCACAGCCCGGTTGGTCCGGCACTCCTTGGAGGAATAAATCTAGTTTCCTCTTGAAAATGTCCAGATGTGATGTGTCCTCCGGGCTCAAGATTACCAGTCACCACATCTTTGCATCTTTGCTCCCTGCAACATTGCTGGAAGGGTCAGTGTGTGTGATCACACGCAGTGTCACCTCAAGAGGTCGTGGGGCCAGTGACACATATCTCCTGTTCCTGAGCAGAGATCCACTCACAGTCTTCACTCATTCTTCACGGGTGAAGACTGCTGTACCTTCCTCCGGTGTATGCTACTGCTGCGAGCAGATCATGTTCACACTGTCCACCCTGACACACACCCTCGGTCCCTGCTGCTGCTCTTCCGTGGTTCCACCAGCACTGTTGAGACAGCCGCGGGTGTCCGCACAGTCACCCTCCTACCCAATACATCAATAACATTGATAACTTCGAGAGACAGCATCACTGTAGTTGTCTCCTCAATACAGCCCCCATACTATAGGTCCCGCTCACCCTCGCAGCCGCATACTCCGACAAAGGCTTCCCGTGTTGGGGAGACACATCGGCGTCCAACCCCCAAGACAGCAGAGTAGAATCCAACTTGTTCCACCGGATGCGGTAATATGGGAAGCCTTCTTTCTTAACTGCATCAATGTCCTTATCTTTGATATCGTTGCCCTGCCAGATAGTGCAACACAGTGCCTCAAGATTACAGGTAAAACGCTCGTACAGATTCTCGGCGGACTGTAACCAGTACAGAAGGATAAAGGACTCAAATAGAAGCGAAGGAGGAATGAATGAAGGAGGGAGGAAGGAATGTAGTAATGAAGTGAGTGAGGGAGGGAGGGTGAGGTGGGCTGAAGAGATTATGTGAAGGAACCAGCAAAGCTGGAGTGACGTTAACACACTTGAGCTATACAAGCAAAACTGAACTACCGTCACTAGAGATGAGAAGGGAAGGATGAGAGCCGGGCCCTGAGATCACTGCGAGAGCAGGGCCCCTGAGATCACTGCGAGAGCAGGGCCCTGAGATCACTGCGAGAGCAGGGCCCTGAGATCACTGCGAGAGCAGGGTCCTGAGATCACTGTGAGAGCAGGGCCCTGAGATCACTGCGAGAGCCGGGCCCTGAGATCACTGCGAGAGCAGGGCCCTGAGATCACTGCGAGAGCAGGGTCCTGAGATCACTGTGAGAGCAGGGCCCTGAGATCACTGTGAGAGCAGGGCCCTGAGATCACTGCGAGAGCCGGGCCCTGAGATCACTGCGAGAGCCGGGCCCTGAGATCACTGCGAGAGCAGGGCCCTGAGATCACTGCGAGAGCCGGGCCCTGAGATCACTGTGAGAGCAGGGTCCTGAGATCACTGTGAGAGCAGGGTCCTGAGATCACTGCGAGAGCAGGGTCCTGAGATCACTGTGAGAGCAGGGCCCTGAGATCACTGCGAGAGCAGGGTCCTGAGATCACTGCGAGAGCAGGGTCCTGAGATCACTGCGAGAGCAGGGTCCTGAGATCACTGTGAGAGCAGGGCCCTGAGATCACTGTGAGAGCAGGGCCCTGAGATCACTGCGAGAGCAGGGTCCTGAGATCACTGTGAGAGCAGGGCCCTGAGATCACTGCGAGAGCAGGGTCCTGAGATCACTGCGAGAGCAGGGTCCTGAGATCACTGCGAGAGCAGGGTCCTGAGATCACTGTGAGAGAAGGGTCCTGAGATCACTGCGAGAGCAGGGCCCTGAGATCACTGCGAGAGCAGGGTCCTGAGATCACTGCGAGAGCAGGGTCCTGAGATCACTGTGAGAGCAGGGTCCTGAGATCACTGTGAGAGCAGGGTCCTGAGATCACTGCGAGAGCAGGGCCCTGAGATCACTGTGAGAGCAGGGTCCTGAGATCACTGCGAGAGCAGGGCCCTGAGATCACTGCGAGAGCCGGGCCCTGAGATCACTGCGAGAGCCGGGCCCTCAGATCACTGCGAGAGCCGGGCCCTCAGATCACTGCGAGAGCCGGGCCCTCAGATCACTGCGAGAGCCGGGCCCTCAGATTACTGCGAGAGCCGGGCCCTCAGATCACTGCGAGAGCCGGGCCCTCAGATCGCTGCGAGAGCCGGGCCCTCAGATCGCTGCGAGAGCCGGGCCCTCAGATCGTTGCGAGAGCCGGGCCCTCAGATCGCTGCGAGAGCCGGGCCCTCAGATCACTGCGAGAGCCGGGCCCTCAGATCACTGCGAGAGCCGGGCCCTCAGATCGCTGCGAGAGCCGGGCCCTCAGATCGCTGCGAGAGCCGGGCCCTCAGATCGTTGCGAGAGCCGGGCCCTCAGATCGCTGCGAGAGCCGGGCCCTCAGATCGCTGCGAGAGCCGGGCCCTCAGATCACTGCGAGAGCCGGGCCCTCAGATCACTGCGAGAGCCGGGCCCTCAGATCACTGCGAGAGCCGGGCCCTCAGATCACTGCGAGAGCCTGGCCCTCAGATCACTGCGAGAGCCGGGCCCTCAGATCACTGCGAGAGCCGGGCCCTCAGATCACTGCGAGAGCCGGGCCCTCAGATCACTGCGAGAGCCGGGCCCTCAGATCACTGCGAGAGCCGGGCCCTCAGATCACTGCGAGAGCCGGGCCCTCAGATCACTGCGAGAGCCGGGCCCTCAGATCACTGCGAGAGCCGGGCCCTCAGATCACTGCGAGAGCCGGGCCCACAGATCACTGCGAGAGCCGGGCCCTGAGATCACTGCGAGAGCCGGGCCCTCAGATCACTGCGAGAGCCGGGCCCTGAGATCACTGCCAGAGCCGGGCCCTGAGATCACTGCGAGAGCAGGGTCCTGAGATCACTGCGAGAGCACGGTCCTGAGATCACTGCGAGAGCAAGACCCTGAGGTCCCTGCGAGAGCAAGACCCTGAGGTCCCTGTGAGAGCACGGTCCTGAGGTCCCTGCGAGAGCAAGACCCTGAGGTCCCTGCGAGAGCAAGGTCCTGAGATCACTGTGAGACCAGGGCCCCTTAGATCACTGTGAGAGCAGGTGTTACTGCCACTATGGGTCGCAACCGGGTTCTTTGCTGGAGGAACCAAAGTACTAGTATCCGACCCCAAGTCGGTAGTGGCTTTCAAGGAGTAGGCTTGGTAATGCAAATAAAACACAAGGAGGGAGTTGAAAGGAATACGACACTTCATCAATTATCAATATATTCACATTTTATTACTTTCCCACCACCTTAAATAGAACAATAAACGAAGTCTCCTCGATGCTCATGCAATGTAGCCTAGTCAACTTCCGTGTTTCCTCAACACACAGTACCGTCCTCATCCAGTACTGGGAAACACCAACGAGTCTACCCTAGCCACGGGCCAGCCTATACACAGTCTCACTAGGTGCTCCTTGTGAACCCCCACAATCACTCTCCAGCCTGGTGCTGGCAGAGAACATCAGCCTCGCGCTGCTGGGCCTCTACACGAACAAATACAAGGGTAGCGAGCCCCTGGCAGGAGCTTCTTGCAACTAGCTAGTTACACTCCTCCGTAGCACCTCACTGTCGGGCGTCTCTTCCTCTAGCCAGTCCCGGGATACGTCGAATTCTGTCACTGCCACTTCACAGGCAGACAGCAGATACTACTCAGTTCCTCTTCGGCGGCGGCTCACTGCTCACGCAAAGCAGAATTGAGTAGCGCTATTGGCTGCCCTGGGTAGACTATCTTCGTACCACCGCAGCCCTACGTCGCCTCTGTGGATACAGACACGTCATCAGTACATTGGCTGGTACATTGCGAAACTAGGAATACCACTTACGGACTCTGACATTAACATACACCTCATACACAATAGATGGCGCTGGTTTCTAGGCGCCACCTCACCAGAGGTGGTGCCGAAGTGCCCCCTCACCAGAGGGGATGTTTTGAAGTGAAACACTTCACACTTCGCGACTATTCGGGCTGACCGAGGCAGGAATCTAGCGTCTCTTGCAGGTATCATACTGCCACCACCAGATGGCGTCATCAATTTTGTGGGGGTTTCAGGAGCTGATTCACAGATGGCATTGACGTCGCTGCTCCGTGCTCCGACGGTGGAGTCGGGTTCGTAACAGCAGGACCCCTGAGATCACTGCGAGAGAAGGGCCGAGATCACTGTGCGAGCTGGGCCCTGAGATCACTGCGAGAGCAGGGTCCTGAGAGATCAGGGACCCGGAGATCACTGTGACAGCTGGGCTCTGAGGTCACTGCGATAGCAGGGGCCCTGAGATCACCGGGAGAGCAAGGCCCTGAGATCACTGCGAGAGCAGGGCCCTGAGATTACTGCGAGAGCAGGACCCTGAGATCACTGTGAGAGCAGGGCCCTGATATCACTCTGAGAGCAGGGCAATGAGATCACTGCGAGAGCAGGTCTCTGTGATCACTGTGAATGCAGGGCCCTGAGATCACTGTGAGAGCAGGGCCCTGAGATTACTGTGAGAGCAGGGCCCTGAGATCACTGTGAGAGCAGGGCTCTGAGATCACTGCGAGAGCAGAACCCTGAGATCACTGCGAGTGCAGGGTCCTGAGATCACTGTGGGACCAGGGCCCCTGAGATCACTGTGAGAGCTGGGGCCCTGAGACAACACTGCGAGAGCAGGGCCCTTGAGATAACTGTGGGACTAGAACCCCTGAGATCACTGCGAGAGCAGGGGCCTGAGATCACTGCGAGAGCAGGGCTCTGAGATCACTGCGAGAGCAGGGCCCTGATATCACTGCGAGAGCAAGATCCTGAGATCACTGTGAGACCAGGGCTCCTGAGATCACTGTGAGACCAGGGCTCCTGAGATCACTGTGAGACCAGGGCTCCTGAGATCACTGTGAAAGCAGGGCCCATAGATCACTGCGAGATCTGGGCCCTAAGATCACTATGAAAGCAGGGTCCTGAAATCACTGCGAGAGCAGGGCCCTGAGATCACTGCGCGAGCAGGGCACTGAGATCACTGCAAGAGCTGGGTCCTGAGATCAATGCGAGAGCAGGGCCCTGAGATCACTGGGAGAGTAGAACCCTGAGATCACTGCGAGAGCTGGGCCCCTGAGATCACTGCGAGAGCAGGGTCCTGAGGTCACTGCGAGAGCAGGGTCCTGAAATCACTGTGGGACCAGGGGGCCCCTGAGATCACTGTGGGACCAGAGGGGCCCCTGGGATCACTGTGAAAGTTGGGCTCCTGAGATCACTGTTAGAGCTGGGCCCTGAGATCACTGCGAGAGCAGGGCCCTGAGATCACTACGAGAGCAGGGCCCTGAGATCACTGCGAGAGCAGGGCACTGAGATCACTACGAGAGCAGGGCCCTGAGATTACTTCGAGAGCTGGGCCCTGAGATCACTGCGAGAGCTAGGCCCTGAGATCACTGCGAGAGCAGGGCCCCTGAGATCACTGCGAAAGCTGGGCTCTGAGATTACTGCAAGAGCTGGGTCCTGAGATCACTGTGAGACCACGGGGCCCTTGAGATCACTGTGGGATCAGGGGGCCCTGAGATTACTGTGGGACCAGGGGCCCCTGAGTTCACTGTGAGAACTGGGCTCCTGAGGTCACTGTGAGAGCTGGGCCCTGAAATCACTGCGAGAGCAGGGCCCCTGAGATCACAGTGAGACCTGGGCTCCGGAGATCACTGTGAGAGCTGGGATCTGAGATCACTGTGAGAGCAGGTCCCCTGAGATCACTGCTAGAGCATGGCCCCTGAGATCACTGTCAGAGCAGGGTCCTGTGATCACTGTGAGAGCTGGGTCCTGAGATCACTGCGAGACTAGGGCCCCTGAGATCACTGTGAGAGCAGGTCCCCTGAGATCACTGTGAGAGCTGGGATCTGAGATCACTGTGAGAGCAGGGCCCTGAGATCACTGTGAGAGCAGGGCTCCTGAGATCACTGTGAGAGCAGGGCTCCTGAGATCACTGTGAGAGCAGGGCCCCTGAGATCACTGCTAGAGCATGGCCCCTGAGATCACTGTCAGAGCAGGGTCCTGTGATCACTGTGAGAGCTGGGTCCTGAGATAACTGCGAGAGTAGAACCCTGAGATCACTGCGAGAGCAGGGCCCTGAGATCACTGCTAGAACAGGGCCCTGAGATCACTGCGAGATCTTGGTTCTGAGATCACTGCAAGAGCAGGCCCCTGAGATCACTGCGAGACCAGCGTCCTGAGGTCACTGCGAGAGCAAGGTCCTGAAATCACTGTGGGACCAGGGGACCCGTGAGATCACTGTGGAAGCTGAGGTCCTGAGATCACTGTGAGAGCTGGGCCCTGTAATCACGGCGAGAGCAGGGCCCTGAGATCAATGTGAGAGCAGAGTCCTGATATCACTGTGAGAGCTGGGCCCTGAGATCACTGCGAGAGCAGGGCCCTGAGATCACTGTGAGAGCAGGGCCCTGAGATCACTGCGAGAGCAGGGCACTGAGATCACTACGAGAGCATGGTCCTGAGATTACTTCGAGACTTGGGACCTGAGATCACTGCGAGAGCTAGGCCCTGAGATCACTGCGAGAGCTGGGCCCTGAGATCACTGTGAGAGCTGGGTCCTAGTTGAGATCACTGTGAGAGCTGGGCCCTGAAATCACTGTGAAACCACGGGGCCCCTGAGATCACTGCGAGAGCTGGGCCCTGAGATCACTGTGAGAGCTGGGTCCTAGTTGAGATCACTGTGAGAGCTGGGCCCTGAAATCACTGTGAAACCACGGGGCCCCTGAGATCACTGTGGGACCAGGGGATCACTGAGATTATTGTGGGACCATGGGCCCCCTGAGATCACTATGAGAACTGGGCTCCTGAGATTGTGAGAGCTGGGCCTTGAGATCACTTCGAGATCAGCGTCCCTGAGATCACTGTGAGAGCTGGGCTCCTGAGATCACTGTGAGAGCTGGGCTCCTGAGATCACTGTGAGAGCTGGGCTCCTGAGATCACTGTGAGAGTGGGGCCCTGAGATCATTGCGAGAACTGGCCTTTGAGATCACTTGGGAATCAGGGTCCCCTGAGATCACTGTGAGAGCTGGCCCTTGAGATCACTGCGAGACCAGGGCCTCTGAGATCACTGTGAGAGCAGGTCCCCTGAGATCACTGCGAGAGCTGGGTCCTGAGATCACTATGAGAGCTGGTCCCTGAGATCACTGTGAGACCACGGGGCCCTGAGATCACTGTGGGACTAGGGGGCCCTTGAGATTACTGTGGGACCAGGGATCCGCTGAGATCACTGCGAGACCAGGGCCCCTGAGATCACTGTGAGAGCAGGGCCCTGAGATCACTATGAGAGCAGGGCTCCTGAGATCACTGTGAGAGCAGGTCCCCTGAGATCACTGCGAGAGCAGGGCCCCTGAGATCACTGCGAGAGCTGGGCCCTGAGATCGCTGCGTGACCAGGGCCCCTGAGATCACTGTGAGAGCTGGGTCCTGAGATTACTGTGAGAGCTGGGTCTTAAGATCACTGTGAGAGCTGGTTCCTGAGATCACTATGAGAGCTGGGTCCTGAGATTACTGTGAGAGCAGGACCCTGAGATCCCTGTGAGAACAGGGCCCTGAGATCACTGTGAGAGCAGGGCCCTGAGATCACTGTGAGAGCAGGGCCCCGAGATCACTGTGAGAGCAGGGCTCTGAGATCACTGTGAGAGCAGAGCCCCCTTCGATCACTGTGAGAGCAGAGTCCCTGAGATCACTGTGAGAGCAGAGCCCCTGAGATCACTGTGAGAGCAGAGTCCCTGAGATCACTGTGAGAGCAGAGTCCCTGAGATCACTGTGAGAGCAGAGCCCCTGAGATCACTGCGAGAGCAGAGTCCCTGAGATCACTGAGAGAGCAGAGCCCCTAAGATCACTGTGAGAGCAGGGCCCTGAGATTACTGCGAAAACAGGCCCCTGAGATCACTGCGAGAGCAGAGCCCTGAGATCACTGTGAGAGCAGGGTCCTGTGATCACTGAGAGCAGGGCCCTGAGATCACTGTGAGAGCAGGGCCCTGAGATCACTGTGAGAGCAGGGCCCTGAGATCACTGTGAGAGCAGGGCCCTGAGATCACTGTAAGAGCTGGGCCCTGAGATCACTGCGAGAGCAGGGCCCTGAGATCACTGCGAGAGCTGGGCCCTGAGATCACTGTGAGAGCAGGGCCCCTGAGATCACTGCGGGAGCTGGGCCCTGAGATCACTGTGAGAGCAGGGCCCCTGAGATGATAAACGTTCATGAAATATAACTAATAGAGCACATACAATTACAGAAAGTTCGTCAGTAATACTATTCTTCTCCATAGTCTTTCTGGTTTGGTGCCATCTTTTGAAAATTACTTATTTGCTCTTCTCGACAGAAAGAAGGAACATGAAGGGTTTATCAGGTAATGTGATGGAGAAGCCGCCTCCACCAGTAGGCGTCAACCGGGATGTGAAGAGAGCTATAGGATGTGAATGACTGGTCAAATGTTTCAGGAAACGCATTTCAGGGGCATGGAGGGGGTACACGCCTTCACTCTACAGGTGTTGGCTATACTCACTATGAGGACTCTCCACGGGGGTAACGGTACACACACACACACACACACACACACACACACACACACACACACACACACACACACACACACACACACAAACACACACACAAACACACACACACACACACACACACACACAATCAGTTGATTGACAGTTGAGAGGCGGGACCAAAGAGCCAAAGCTCAACCCCCGCAAGCACAAATAGGTGAGTACAAATAGGTGAGTACACACACACACACACACACACACACACACACACTCGAAACATTGAAGGAATATAGAGTCTAGATCATAGTATTTGGCCTCTCGCAGTGTGTAGCTAGCAGGGTGCTACATAGCATAGTCATATCGCTAGCGATAGTGCGAAGAAACCAAAGTGGAGCTAGTGGCATCACCGGTGCATATACAGTGTGTTGGACCGTGTGGAGCGACCTGACCTGACGGCCAGGTGGGACGACCCGCCGTGGAACTGCCTGATTGTGTTTGTTGGTGACTGTGATCAGTGGTACAGTGAACTGTAACACAACGATACAGTGACTGACTCCAGAGCTTTGTGTAGACAGAGAAGAACCACCATCATCAATCTACTAGCACTTAGTGAATCACCAAGTGGAAGGCGACGACGGAGCACCATCGTCAACCATACAACGTCATTACTTAACTCTATTTGTGTGAGAGGGAAGCAGACTGGTATGTACCCCCTCTCTGGTCAATTAATCAGGTGTACAGTGTGAGGTAAAATATTATCAAATTCTTGTTCAGGATAGCATATATATTTAAAATCTCAAAGTGGGTCATTGGGTAGAAGTTAACGCTTACGGGAACTCGTGACACACGCACGCACGCACGCGCACGCATGCACGCACGCACGCACTCAAGTTCAGGTACGTATGTACGCACACACACACGGGCTAGAAGGGATTAACACCTTTCGTGGAAAGAGGATAAAACCTCTCATAATTCACCCCCTCTCTTACCCCTTCTCTTACCCCCTCTCTTACCCCTTCTCTTACCCCCTCTCTTACCCCCTCTCTTACCCCCTCTCTTACCTGCCGTAATCTGCAACACCTTACCTCCTCTTAACCCCATCCCACGCGCACACACGTTCTCTCTCTCTCTCTCTCTCTCTCTCTCTCTCTCTCTCTCTCTCTTTTGCTCTCTCTCTCTTGCTCTCTCTCTCTTGCTCTCTCTCTCTTGCTCTCTCTCTCTTGCTCTCTCTCTCTTGTTCTCTCTCTCTCTTGTTCTCTTATCTTGCTCTCTCTCTCTTGCTCTCTCTCTCTTGCTCTCTCTCTCTTGTTCTCTCTCTCTCTTGTTCTCTTATCTTGCTCTCTCTCTCTTGTTCTCTTATCTTGCTCTCTTGCCCTCTCTCTCTTGCTCTCTCTCTTGACAAGCGGCAAAATGGCAGGAGGCCGCAACAGGGACACAGGAAGCAGCCAGGGTGACCAAACGAAGGAGATGCTAACCCAAGTTCTGGAGGAATTCAGGAAGGAGATGAATGAAATGAGGATTACAATTAACAACCTGCAAAGTGAGCTAGCATCAGCAAGGGAGGAGATCAAATCCCTCACAGAGAAAAATAAAGAGACCGAGCATCAGATTATCATCCAAAGGGAAGGTGGGAATGTTACATTGGAAGGAAATGCCTCTGTACCTGAAACATTTGCGGAACGACTGAAAAAGAGCTCAGAAGCAATGGACACAGTGAGGGAGGTAGCGATGCAGGCAGCTACCTCACAGGAAGCAGCAAGGTGCACCACTCAACTGCTGGAAAGGAAAAGATCAGTGGTAGTTGTAGGCATCAAAGAACAGGAACAAGGGGACACAGGTGGAAACTGAGTACCCACATGAGCCACAGGGACGTTAGAAAGAACATTTTCAGTGTCAGAGTAGTTAACGGATGGAATGCATTAGGCAGTAATGTGGTGGAGGCTGACTCCCTACACAGTTTCAAATGTAGATATGACAGAGCCCAGTAGGCTCAGGAATCTGTACACCAGTTGATTGACGGTTGAGAAGCGGGACCAAAGAGCCAAAGCTCAACCCCCTGCAAGCACAAATAGGTAAGTACACACACACACACACACACAGGTCTGGACATCACAGTGATACTGATGAAAATCAGTGTGTAGTGACAGTACAGTGTAGCACAACCCTGGCAATTTAGGGGCAGTGTAGGATTTTGCGAAGTGAACAACCACAATAGGAGTACGACATCTGCGCCACGAGGGAAGACACTTGGAGCCTGGCAGCGGTGTGGTCAGCAACAACAATTACTACCCTCTGATGCTTCATACTCACCTAGTGTGCTCTGGTGGTTAAGCTGGCCGGTAAGAGCCTCTAGTGTCAATTAACGGTGTACAGTGTTTTAAGTATAACAAGTAGTCTTGGAGATTAGCTAAAGAACGTAAAGAATCTTGAAATATACGGTTCACATGGGCACTAGTTTTTCACACTTAAGTTTCACAAAACCACACCGCCAATCCCCCCAACCCTCCACCATACACCACCCGCCACACACACACACACACACACATCCTCATTTCACTTCCTCCCTCTCTCCCGTGCTCTCCCTCTCTCGCTCTCTCCCTCTCACGCTCTCACTCTCCTTCTCTCCCTCCCTCCCTTCCCTCCCTCCTGGCACCGACTGATCCCCCTCCATACCACCCACTCTCACCATACATGCAAACACCCTCCCTCCCAACCTCCCGTCAACACCCCTCTCATACATTCGCCTCCTGACTCCCTCCTCTTCTCACCCCCCCCCCTCACACACTCCCAGTCACTCACTCACTCACACACTCCCGCGCACACACACACACACGCACACGACACACGACGCATTGGACCATACAACTGTAACAGGAAACGACCTGTCCTGGTACAGTTCACTAACGAAGAGGCAGTGGATTACATACTACATCACAAACACTTACTCAGAGGTAGCGAAAATTACTACAATGTATATATTGACAAATTCATGACGAAGGAGGAACAGATAGCCCACAGAGCAAGCAAACAACAATACAACTCTTCCCATTTGAGCGTAGCTACACACCCCAATGCTAATCCACCCCATGCTAACCAGCTCACACCTTCTCAGGTCACTCCCTCCCCAAATCAGCCGCCCCTGCTTATCTCCCCAACACATCCCTTGACCCCTCTGACCCCACTGCAGTAAAATTCATCCCACATTCCAAGGACCCCCCTCATCACCTCAACCCTCAAAACCCGTCCAGCCCTCATCCCCTCAACCCCCAAAACCCACCCAGCCCTCATCCCCTCAACCCCAAGAACCCACCCAGCCCTCATCCCCTCAACACCCAAAACCTACCCAGCCCTCACCCTTCCTCATCCCCTCTCCTTCCATGTGACCCCCCACCCTTGCGAGGGGGGTGGGAGGTTCCCCCACCCCCTCTATCCTTCCCCCTCCCAACCTCTCAACCTCTATCTGACTCCCAACCTTACGCTATCTCCCAACCCCTCTATACCTATCAGACCCTCCCTAATCTTCAGATCCAGTATGCCCTTCCTACGCCAGACCTACCTACCCAGGCTCTACCCAAGACCCTCCTACCTACCTTCCTAGAAGCCCAGCCGCCATTAGCCCCCCATGCACCCCCCTTGACGTCTTTCACCCCCATACACCCCTGGACCCCCCCAGACACCCCCCGGATCCCCCCGGACATCCCCCGGATCCTCCCCGCCCCAAGTCATCCCCCAGACACCCCCAGATCTCCCCCTGCCCCCAGTCACCCCCCAGACACCCCCCAGATCCCCCAAGACCCTCAGAGAAAGGGAGAACTCTGGTACAAGAGTTTCCATGAAGAATCTCAAGGTTTGGTACACCAATGCTGATGGGGTATCTAATAAAGCAGAAGAGATAAAAGAAAGAGTGAGTGAAGCAGATCCTGACATAGTTGCAATTGTGGAAACTAAAATTAATGACATGATCTCAGATGCAATCTTTCCTTAAGGGTACCAAGTGATACGAAAAGAGAGGACACAGAGACAGGGAGGGGGAGTGGCACTCCTAATAAAGCGGAAATGGAAGTTTGAAGACCTGGGAAATCGAGTTACCAATGAGTGCACAAGCTTCATTCATGGAACTCTGACAGTTGATGGGAGGAAGATTGTGATCTTGGTAATCTACAATCCCCCAACTAAACAGTAGAAGACCCAGGCAGGAGTATGATAACAACAAGGCATGTATAGATGAACTGCAGAAGGCAGCAACACTAGCCCACAGAATGAGAGCGAAGCTGCTGATCATGGGGAACCTAAATCATGGAAAGATAAATTGGGAATCAAGGAATCCCCATGGAGGGGCCGAAACGTGGGGAGCAAAATTAGTAGATGTTATAAACAGGAATTTCCTAACACAACATGTGAAGGAAGACACAAGGGAAGGAGGAGGAGATGCACCGAGCCTATTAGACCTGATTTTCACCCAGAACGTAGAAGATATCGAGAATTTAGAGCATGAAATACCTCTAGGGGCCAGTGACCATTGTGTCCTAGTCTTTGACTACATGATGGAATTCAAACTTATGACCATGGGACAAGAGATCTGGGAAAGGAGAGTTGACTACAGGAAAGGGGACTATAAAAGGATATGGGACTATCTGGGTGAAGTGCAGTGGGAGGAAGAAATTAGAGGAAAAACAGTCCAAGATATGATGGACCTAGTCATACAGAAATGCCAGGAGGCCGAAGAGAGATTTATACCAACAGTAAAGGGAAAAAATAAGAAGGAATATAATAACCCATGGTTTAATAGACAGTGTCAGGAAGCAAAAATGGCCAGCAGGCAGGAGTGGAGGAAGTACAGAAGACAAAGAACAGAGGACAACAGGATCAGATACAACAGAGCTAGGAACAATTACATTAACATAAGACGAACATCGGAAAGGGACTATGAGAACGATATTGCAATCAAAGCGAAAAAACAACCTAAGTTACTACACAGTCATATAAGAAGCAAAATGTCGGTGAACGACCAAGTGACAAGACTAAGGAAGACAGAGGGGGCATATACTGAAAGTGACAAGCAAATCTGCGAGGCACTGAATGCCAGTTTCCATGGAGTGTTCACTACCGAGCCTGAGCAGCTCCCATTGTTGGAAGGGGTTACCCTAGATGAAAGACTATCAGATATAGAGGTGACAGCAGAGTAGGTAATGAAACAGTTGACAACTCTAGATGCAACTAAAGCAGTTGGACCAGACAAAGTATCACCGTGGATACTAAAAGAAGCAGCGCAGGCCCTCAGCGTGCCTCTGGCAATGATCTTTAATGAGTCACTTATGTCGGGAGAATTGCCCAGTTGCTGGAAGAAGGCAAATGTCGTGCCGATCTTCAAGAAAGGTGATAGGGAGGAGGCACTTAACTATAGACCTGTATCACTGACAAGCATCCCCTGTAAAATACTGGGAAGAATAATTAGGCTACGACTGGTTGCACATCTGGAGAACATTAGATTTGTGAACAAACATCAACATGGGTTCTGGACAGGGGAATCGTGCCTAACAAACCTTCTGGAATTCTATGATAAAATAACGAGGATAAGACAGGACAGAGATGGTTGGGCAGACTGTATATTTCTGGACTGCCAAAAAGCCTTTGATACAGTACCGCACATGAGACTGCTGTTCAAGCTCGAGAGGCAGGCGGGGGTGGGGGGAAAGGTCCTAGAATGGATAAGGAACTACCTAACAGGAAGGAGCCAAAGAGTTACGGTAAGGGGCGAGAAGTCGGACTGGCGAACAGTAACAGGTGGAGTACCACAAAGATCGGTGCTGCGACCAATTCTATTTCTTGTATATGTTAATGACATGTTTACAGGCGTAGAGTCCTACATGTCGATGTTTGCGGATGACGCAAAGTTGATGAGAAGAGTTGTGACAGATGAGGATTGCAGGATCCTCCAAGAGGATCTGAACAGGTTGCAGAGATGGTCAGAGAAATGGCTACTGGAATTCAACACGAGCAAATGTAAAGTTATGGAAATGGGACTAGGAGATAGGAGACCAAAGGACAGTACACAATGAAGGGGAACAGCCTACCTGTGACGACGCGTGAAAGAGACCTGGGTGTGGACGTAACACCTAATCTATCTCCTGAGGCACATATAAATAGGATAACGACAGCAGCGTACTCTACACTGGCAAAAGTTAGAACATCATTCAGAAACCTAAGTAAGGAGGCATTTAGGGCGCTTTACACTGCCTACGTGAGGGTCAGTCTTAGAGTATGCCGCCTCATCATGGAGTCCCCATCTGAAGAAGCATATAATGAAACTGGAAAAGGTTCAGAGGTTTGCAACGAGACTCGTCCCAGAGCTACGAGGGATGGGTATGAGGAGCGCCTGAGGGAACTGTGCCTTACGACACTAGAAAGAAGAAGGGAGAGGGTGGACATGATAGGAACGTATAAAATACTCAGAGGAATTGACAGAGTGGACATAGACGAAATGTTCACACGGAATAGTAACAGAACGAGGGGACATGGATGGAAGCTTGAAACTCAGATGAGTCACAGAGATGTTAGGAAGTTTTCTTTTAGCATGAGAGTAGTGGGAAATTGGAATGCACTTCAGGAACAGGTTGTGGAAGCAAATACTATTCATAATTTTAAAACCAGGTATGATAGGGAAATGGGACAGGAGTCATTGCTGTAAACAACCGATGCTCGAAAGACGGGATCCAAGAGTCAATGCTCGATCCTGCAGACACAACTAGGTGAGTACACACACACACACACACACACACACACACACACACACACACACACACACACACACACACACACACACACACATTCCCACACACACTCCCACACACACTCCCACACACACACTCCCACACACACACTCCCACTCACACACAGTCACACACACACACAGTCACACACACACTCTCATACACACCCTTCCCTGCACACACACAAGAAGTCAGGGTAGGAAATTTGTCACAGATTTGTGAGAAGGGCTTGGACACCTGACTTTCCCTTCACACTCCTACACTCTCCAAAACACTGACCCCCTTCCCCCCCCCACCTACACTTCCTTTCTCTCTCTCTCTTTCTCTCTCTCTCTCTCCCTCTCCCTCTCTCTCTCTCTCTCTCTCTCTGTCTCTGTCTCTCTTTCTTTCTCTCTCTCTCTCTCTCCCCTGCCTAACCCTATCAAAGCATATCAGGGAAAGGGACAAAATGGCCGGAGGATGCAACAGGGGTACAGGGAATAGTCAAAGTGACCAAACAAAGGAAATGTTAGCCCAAGTTTTGGAGGAATTCAGGAGGGAGATGCATGAAATGAGGATTACAATTAACAACCTGCGAAGTGAGCTGACATCAGCAAGGGAGGAGATCAAATCCCTCACAGAGAAAAATAATGAGGCTTAGCCTCAGATTACCATCCAAAGGGAAGGTGGATATGCTGCATTGGAAGGAAATGCCTCTGTTCCTGAAACAGTTGCAGAAAAACATTTGCAATAAAATCTGAGAAAGAGCTCAGAAGCAATGGACACAGTGAGGGAGGTAGCCATGCAAGCAGCTACCTCACAGGATGCAGCAAGGTGCACCAGTCAGCTGCTGGAAAGAAAAAGATCAGTGGTAGTTGTAGGCATCAGGGAACAGGAAGGATCCAATAGGCACGAATGGAATAGCAAGGACAGAGAGGAAGTACATGGGATACTGTAGGGGTTACAGATAAAAGGGGCTGAACAAAACATTGTGAAGGTTTTCAGGTTGGGCTGGTACAACAAGGAAAGAAACCGACTGGTAAAGGTGGTGTTTGCAAACGAGACCACGAAGGAGGATATTCTAGAAAGGAAGAGTCATCTGCAGTATGTGTAGGAATATAAAAAGATATTCCTCCAGAGGGACAGGACAAAGGAGGAGAGAGCCAGGACAGCAGAGGCAGGGAGAGAGGAGTAAACCAGGAAATTGCAGCCCCCAACACAACAGTCCCAGAGACAAGAGAACCCACAACCAGCATCTCTGCAACACCAGAACGGAGGGCAACACCACCACCCCCCTCTGTTCCCCTCACCCTATCTGCCCCCACTGAAATGTTCACCAAACCCTCCCTCCCCCCTCCACCCCCACCGCATTCCGACCCTGTCACCCCTCGCTCATTCCCACCATTTCCCTCCTTCCCCTTCCCCCTTCCCCCCCTCCCCCCTCATCCTATACCTTTATATCCCTCCTCCCCCCTCTCCCTCACCCTGTATCATCCATGTCAACCCTACCTCCTTACCCCATACCCTACCTGTTCCACCTTCCCCTGAACCCCCACCCCCCACCCCGCAATCCTCTGAGACCCTGCAAACCACCTCACAGATCTTCACACCCAGGGAACAGCTTCCCACACCAGCAGAATGCGCACCAAGAAGGGGACAAGGAAATGAACAGAAGAAAGTGAGCTTCAAGGCAATGTACACTAACATAGATGGGATTACAAATAAAACAAGTGAACTTGGAGAATGGGCACTAGAAGAAAACCCAGTCAAAATAGCACTCACAGAAACAAAGCTAACAAAAACCATAACAAATGCAGTGTTTCTACAGGACTACTATGTATTGAGGAAAGAGAGAGAAGGGAGAGGAGGAGGAGGTGATGTAGCTTTGCAGATAAGAAAAGGTTGCAGTTTTGAAGGGATGGTAAATCAGAACTGTGAAGGTTTCAGTGACTACATATCAGGCCCCATAGCAGCTGGAGGACAGAAAATTATAGTAGTAGTCATATATAACCTACAACCAAACGACAGAAGCCCCAGACAGGAATATGATAGAAACAACATGGCCACCATCAATATAATAGAGAGAGCAGCTTCTGTGGATAGGAGGAACGATTCCAGACTACTAATCATGGGAGACTTCAACCATGGGAAGATAGATTGAGAGAACAGAGACCCACATAGAGGACCAGACACATGGAGAGCTAAGCTGCTGGACGTGGCAACAAGAAAGTTTCTAAGTCAACACGTCAAGGGACCGACAAGAATGAGAGGAGAGGATGAACCAGCTTTGCTTGATCTGATATTTACCCTAAATGAGTCGGATATAAGGGAAGTTAAGTTGGAAGCCCCCATGGGAATGAATGATCACAGTGTATTGAGCTTTGAGTACCTGGTTGAGCTAGGAATTATCTCCCCCAAAAAAGAACTGGGAAACAAAGGGCTGGTGTATCGAGAGGGAAACTATGAGGAGATGAATAAATTCCTAAGGGAAATACCTTGGGACACAGAATTTAGAACCAAGTCCGTACAAGACATGATGGACTATTTCATCCAAAAGTGTCAGGAGGCAGTAAACAGGTTTATCACGGCCCGACAGGAAAAAACAGAGAAGCAAAAGAAAAATCTGTGGTTTAAGAGGGAATGTATGAAAGCAAAGGAGCTGAACAAAAGGGCGTGGAGGAACTTCCGAAATAACAGAACACCAGAAAGTAGAGAGAGATACCAGAGAACCAGGAACGAGTATGTTAGTGTGAAAGGAGTAGTTGAGAAAAGGTATGAAAATGATATAGCTAATAAAGCCAAGACCGAACCAAAGCATGCCATGCAAGGTGATGGAGAAGATCGTGAGAAAAAAAATTAGTAACACATCTGGAGAGAAGGGACTTCGTGACAACCCATCAACATGGGTTCAGGGAGGGTAAATCTTGCCTTACAGGCTTAATAGAATTCTACGATCAGGTGACAAAGATTAAGCAAGAAATAAAAGGATGGGCGGACTTCATTTTTTTGAACTGTCGGAAAGCCTTTGACACAGTACCCCATAAAAGGCTGATGCATAAGCTGGAGAAACAGGCAGGAGTAACTGGTAGGGCGCTCCAGTGGATAAGGGAGTACCTAAACAATAAGAAGCAGAGAGTTACAGTGAGGGGTGAGACCTCAGACTGGCGGGAAGTCACCAGTGGAGTCCCACAGGGCTCTGTACTTGGACCTATCTTGTTTCTGATATACGTAAATGATCTCCCAGAGGGTATAGACTCATTCCTCTCAATGTTTGCTGACGACGCCAAAATTATGAGAAGGATTAAGACAGAGGAGGACAGCTTGAGGCTTCAAGAAGACCTGGACAAGCTGCAGGAATGATCGAACATGAAGCAGTAATGAAGATAGGGGTAGGGATCAGAAGACCAGATACAAGGTATCATTTGGGAGATGAAATACTTCAAGAGTCAGAGAGAGAGAGAGAAAGACCTGGGGGTTGATTTCACGCCAGACCTGTCCCCTGAAGCTCATATCAAGAGGATAACATCAGCAGCATATGCCAGGTTGGCTAACATAAGAACGGCCTTTAGAAACTTGTGTAAGGAATCTTTCAGAACATTATATACCACATATGTCAGACCAATCCTGGAGTATGCGGCTCCAGCATGGAGTCCATATCTAGTCAAGCATAAGACTAAACTGGAAAAGGTTCAAAGGTTTGCCACCAGACTAGTACCCGAGCTGAGAGGTATGAGCTACGAGGAGAGACTACGGGAATTGAACCTCACTTCGTTGGAAGACAGAAGAGTTAGTGGCGACATGATCACCACATTCAAGATTCTCAAGGAAATCGATAGGGTAGATAAAGACAGTCTATTTAACACAAGGGGCACACGCACTAAGGGACACAGGTGGAAACTGAGTACCCAAATGAGCCACAGGGACGTTAGAAAGATCTTTTTCAGTGTCAGAGTAGTTAACAGGTGGAATGCATTAGGTAGTGATGTGGTGGAGGCTGACTCCATACACAGTTTCAAATGTAGATATCATTGAGCCCAATAGGCTCAGGAATTTTTACATCAGTTGATTGAAAAGTTGAGAGGCAGGACCAAAGAGCTAGAGCTCAACCCCCGCAAGCACAATTAGTAGAGTACAATTAGGTGAGTACACACACACACACACACACACACACACACACACACACACACACACACACACACACACACAGTGGTTGATAGCGAGGGGGGCCTGGTGGATAGCGTGCAGGACTCGTAATTCTGTGGCGCGGGTTCGATTCCTGCACCAGGCAGAAACAAATGGGCAAAGTTTCTTTCATCCTGAAAGCCCCTGTTACCTAGCAGTAAATAGGTACCTAAGAATTAGTCAGCTGTCACGGGCTGCTTCCTGGGGTGTGTGTGTGGAGTGTAAAATTAGTAGTTAGTAAACAGTTGACAGACAGTTGAGAGGCGGGCCGAAACAGCAAAGCTCAACCCCCGCAAACACAACTAGGTGAATACACACACACACACACACATGAGAACGAACGAACGCGGTGTTTCTCAGGACTACACTGTAATAAGGAAAGAGAGGGAAGGTAGGGGAGGAGGCGAAGTGGCCCTACTAATGAGAAAGGAATGGAGTTCAAGGAGATGGTCATCCCGGGCTGCGAGGGATTCAGAGACTACATAACAGTTACCTTGACAATGGGAGGACCAAAAGTAGTAGCAGCAGTGATATTTATCCCTCCACCAAATGACAGAAGACCCAGGCAAGAGAATGACAACAACAACATGGCAGTTAACACTATAATTGAGAGAGCAGCCTCTGATGCCTGTAGAAATAGATCCCATCTGCTCATCATGAGAGACTTCAATCATGGAAGGATAAACTGGGAGAACAAGGAACTGCATGGAGGAGAGGATACATGGAGAGCCACACTAATGGAGGTGGCGACAAGAAACTTTCTAAGCCAACATGTCAAGGAACCCACAAGGATGAGAGGAAACGATGAACCAGCGAGGCTCGACCTGAACGACTCTGACATAAGGGAAATCGGCTTTGAGGCCCCAAAAGGAATGAGCGACCACAATGTGCTGGTGTTTGAGTATCTGGTTGAGAAAGGGTTATCGAACTCGAGGAGGGATACTGAAAACAAAACACTGGCGTTTCGGAAGGGAAACTATAAGGAGTTAAGAAAATTCCTAACAGATATAACATGGGAAACAGAGCTCAGGGAAAAGACGGCCCAAGACATGATGGACTACATCACGCAGATGTGCAAGGAAGCAGCAAACAAGTTTGTCCCTGTCCAAAAGGAAAACAGTGAAATGAAGATGAGAAACCCATGGTTTAACTAGGGATGTATGCTAGTTAAGCAGCAAAGTAATAGGGCATGGAGAAACTTTAGGAATAACAGGACACTTGAGTGCAGAGAAAGGTACCAGAATGCCAGGAATGAATATGTCAGGATGAGAAGAGAGGCAGAAAGACAATACAAAAATGACATCGCAAGCAAGGCAAAGACTCAGCCTAAATTGCTGCATAGCCACATCAGGAGAAAAACAACAGTAAAGGAACAGGTAATGAAAATAATGATAGGGGCAGAAGGATTCACTACAAACGACAGGGAAGTGTGTGAGGAACTGAATAAGAAATTCCAGGTCTTCACCTTAGAGCAAGGAGAGATTCCAGAGAAAAGAGAGGGAATTGTTAACTAGAATTTAACCACTAGAAGAGTTTGAGATTACCAATGGGGAAGTAAGGAAGTGTTTACTAGAGTTGGATGTGACAAAGGCTATAGGCCCAGATGGAATCTCCCCTTGGATACTAAAGGAAGGAGCAGAAGCACTGTGCCTGCCACTCTCCATAGTGTATAACACATCACTGGCAACAGGAGAACTGCCAGAAATTTGGAAAGCAGCTAATGTAGTTCCGATACAAGAAAGCTTATGGACAGGAGGCACTGAACTACAGGCCAGTGTCCCTAACCTGCATACCATGCAAGCTGATGGAGAAGATTGTGCGAAGAAAGCTAGTAGAGCACCTGGAGTGAAAGAACTTTGTAACGCAGCTTCAACATGGGTTCAGGGATGGCAAGTCTTGCCCCACAAGGCTATTTGAATTCTACGACCAGGCAACAAAAATCAAGTAAGAAAGAGCGGGTTGGGCAGACCGCTTATTTTTGAATTGCCAGAAAGCCTTTGATACAGTACCACACAAGAGGCTAGTGAAAAAGCTGGAGATGCAGGTTGGAGTGAAAGGGAAGATACTCCGTTGGATAATGGAGTACTTAAGCAATAGGGGCAATACTTAAGCAATAGGGGCAATACTTAAGCAATAGAGGGGGCCTCGTAGCCTGGTGGATAGCGCGCAGGACTTGTAATTCTGTGGCGCGGGTTCGATTCCCGCACGAGGCAGAAACAAATGGGCAAAGTTTCTTTCACCCTAAATGCCCCTGTTACCTAGCAGTAAATAGGTACCTGGGAGTTAGTCAGCTGTCACGGGCTGCTTCCTGGGGGTGAAGGCCTGGTCGAGGACCGGGCCGCGGGGACACTAAAGCCCCGAAATCATCTCAAGATAACCTCAAGATAAGATAGAAGACAACGAGTCACTGTGAGGGATGAGGTCTCGGCTTGGCGTGACGTCAGGAGTGGAGTCCCGCAGGGGTCAGTTCTTGGAGCTATACTGCTTCTGATATATGTAAATGATCTCTCAGAGGGTATAGACTCGTTTCTCTCAATGTTTGCTGATGATGCAAAAATTATGAGGAGGATTGAAACAGTAGGAGGCTACAGGACGACATAGACAGACTGAGTGAATGGTCCAACAAATGGCTGCTAAAGTTTAACCCGAGTAAATGCAAAGTAATGAAACTAGGCGGTGGAAACAGGAGGCCAGACACAGGATACAGAATAGGAGATGAAGTACTTACTGAAACGGACAGAGAGAAAGATCTAGGAGTTGATATCACACCAAACCTGTCTCCTGAAGCCCACATACAAAAAATAACGTCTGCGGCATATGCGAGGCTGGCTAACATCAGAACAACCTTCAGGAACCAGTGTAAGGATTCATTCAGAATCTGGTATACCACATATGTAAGACCAATCCTGGAGTATGCGGCCCCTGCATGGAGCCTGTACCTTGTCAAGCACAAGACGAAGCTGGAAAAAGTTCAAAGGTATGCCACTACACTAGTCCCAGAACTAAGAGGCATGAGTTACGAGGAAAGGCTGTGGGAAATGCACCTTACGACACTGGAAGACAGAAGAGTAAGGGGAGACATGATCACTACGTACAAAATCCTCAGGGGATTCGACTGGATAGACAAGGATAAAATATTCAGAACTGGTGGTACGCGAACAAGGGGACACAGGTTGAAACTGAGTACCCATATGAGCCACAGGGACGTTAGAAAGAACTTTTTAAGTGTCAGAGTAGTTAACGGATGGAATGCATTAGGCAGTGATGTGGTGGAGTCTGACTCCATACACAGTTTCAAATGTATATACACACAGACACACACACTCTTACACAAATACATGCACACACACACACACACACACTTTAGGGGCCTCGTAGCCTGGTGGATAGCGCGCAGGACTCGTAATTCTGTGGCGCGGGTTCGATTCCCGCACGAGGCAGAAACAAATGGGCAAAGTTTCTTTCACCCTAAGTGCCCCTGTTACCTAGCAGTAAATAGGTACCTGGGAGTTAGTCAGCTGTCACGGGCTGCTTCCTGGGGTGTGTGTGTGGTGTGAAAAAAAAAAAAAAAAAAAAAAAAAAAAAAAAAAAAAAAAGTAGTTAGTAAACAGTTGATTGACAGTTGAGAGGCGGGCCGAAAGAGCAAAGCTCAACCCCCGCAAAAACACAACTAGTAAACACACACACACACACACACACACACACACACACACTGTGCCAGTCTAGCAGTGGAAGGAGAGAGGAAATTCAAAATTGAGGATGACAGGAAGGCAGGAGAGAGAGGTGGGATGTAAACACTGCATAACGAATAAATCCACAAGGGCCGTGATGAAGGTTCGAACTTACGTCTAGGATGATCACCAGACGCGTCTTAAGCAACTGAGCCACGACATGCTCAATAGAATTGTAACCGGGGTTGCTACTGCTCACACACGGATCCTGCAGCCTCTCCGAGACACAAACAAGGGTTTTACACACTTCCCCCCATGCACTCGGGCTCTGTCAACAAGCTATTCTACCTCTTCACCCTTACTTCAATTATTATTATTATTATTCTGTGTGTACTGCATAATGTCTGACATTGACAAGTGGAGGAAGAAAGGAGAGAACTAGAGGAAGAAGAAAGCAAATGAAGACATAGGACGGAAAGAATAAATGATTGTAGGAGGGAAGGAATCAGAATGAAAATAGGATATAGGCTTAGATCAGATTAATAAATCAGATTAATAACGGCAGGGGTTCTTCCCTTGTGGTCCGCTAACACAGTCTGGTCAGCCACGGAAAGTTTGCATAATTCTGGTCAGAACACAACCTGTCCTCAGAGCACGTCCAGTCCCAACCCGTCCTCAGAGCACGTCCAGTCCCAACCCGTCCTCGACTCAGGTCCATTACATCCACATGTAATGGACCTGAGTCGGTCCATTGAAAATAGTGGGGTCGTCTGTGGTCGACCCCACAGACGCATTCATAAATTTTAACATTCTGTTCATTTAAAACAGAACTTTTCTCAAATATAAATAAATATTATTAAATATTAACATAACGGGTGCATGGAACTGGATGGAATGGACTTGAGTCGAAGACGGGTTGTGTTGTAACAGTTACCACACTGATAACAGTCACTGATACACTACTGTGCCAGCTGTTGTAACAGTTACCACACTGATAACAGTCACTGATACACTACTGTGTCAGCTGTTGTAACAGTTACCACACTGATAACAGTCACTGATACACTACTGTGTCAGCTGTTGTAACAGTTACCACACTGATAACAGTCACAGATACACTACTGTGTCAGCTGTTGTAACAGTTACCACACTGATAACAGTCACTGATACACTACTGTGTCAGCTGTTGTAACAGTTACCACACTGATAACAGTCACTGATACACTACTGTGTCAGCTGTTGTAACAGTTACCACACTGATAACAGTCACTGATACACTACTGTGTCAGCTGTTGTAACAGTTACCACACTGATAACAGTCACAGATACACTACTGTGTCAGCTGTTGTAACAGTTACCACACTGATAACAGTCACTGATACACTACTGTGTCAGCTGTTGTAACAGTTACCACACTGATAACAGTCACTGATACACTACTGTGTCAGCTGTTGTAACAGTTACCACACTGATAACAGTCACTGATACACTACTGTGTCAGCTGTTGTAACAGTTACCACACTGATAACAGTCACTGATACACTACTGTGTCAGCTGTTGTAACAGTTACCACACTGATAACAGTCACTGATACACTACTGTGTCAGCTGTTGTAACAGTTACCACACTGATAACAGTCACAGATACACTACTGTGTCAGCTGTTGTAACAGTTACCACACTGATAACAGTCACTGATACACTACTGTGTCAGCTGTTGTAACAGTTACCACACTGACAACAGTCACGGCATCATTACTGCAAATAACATTCAACAGTATTAATACTATTGTACAACAGTATTAATATTAATATGCTCATCATTTAAGATGAGAGGTTTCAGGATGAGTGGCTCCAGCTTAACCCAAGTTCGTTGTTGGTTTACTGCATAAGTCTGTGTTAACTCCTGCTGTACACAGTAATAATTGTATAACCCCTCCCATCCCCTGATGTTTGATGTGTTCACCCGAGACACGAACCCTAACCCCCCACACCAACACCCCCCCACACCTACACTATCCACACCCCCCACATCCCCACACCCCTCTGTAATGGGCACGAATGAGTGGGACGGTTGCTCCGCGACTCTAGTGGTGACCTCCCAGTTATTGTTATTAACGTCTTTATTGACAAAAAATAATTAAAGTTTTGCCTAATCTGAGGATTTCAAGTCTTACTAAAGTGAGGATAGTGCTGGTATTATTATAGGTGGGTGGGTCAGAGGGGTGCTTGGGGTTCGGGAGGAAAAGAGGGCCAGTCTGTCTGAGTCACGTAACTCGCCAGAGTCTATTGGTCCCTAAGGTGAGGACCACATCATGCCCACCGCCGCAGGTCTATGCTCCCACCACCTGGGTGAAACTCATTATCCTGGGAGCCCTTCAGTCAGCCACGGGGGAACTGCTACCAGCAATTCCAGCCTTGCCCCACGGAGGAATGAAAGACGACTCAGATTTACCTTCAACAGCACTTCCTCTGAGTCTTGCCCGCCGTAACAAAGGGGTCACAGGTCCCGCTTACACACCTGTGTTTCTCAATTATCCAATAAGGTTGCCAGCTGGGTTAATATCTCTGCACCCCAGCAGTGCAGTTCAGTGGTTGCACTCTATGTTGCCTGACAGCATACATGTTGCTACTCTTACAGGGTTAAGACCAGAATTGCAGCCTAGGGTACGTTTCCATAAATATCTGTGTTCCTCTAACTCTGCCAGCCACAAGGATATTTTCATATAAAATCTTACTGTTCATATGTGGGGACTATAATATCCCTTATGTATGCTCATAGAGAGATATATATGGAGGCGCCCATAAACACGTCAGTAAAATTAAATGAAATTTACTAACGAAAAACTACATGAACACACACACACACACATATATATATATATATATATATATATATATATATATATATATATATATATATATATATATATATATATATATATATATATATATATATATATATATATGTCGTACCTAGTAGCCAGAACGCACTTCTCAGCCTACTATGCAAGGCCCGATATGCCTAATAAGCCAAGTTTTCATGAATTAATTGTTTTTCGACTACCTAACCTAACCTAACTTAACTTTTTCGGCTACCTAACCTAACCTAACCTATAAAGATAGGTTAGGTTAGGTTAGGTAGGGCTTGCAGGCGATGAGTCACAATAACGTGGCTGAAGTATGTTGTATGTATGATTCTCATCGACTTGAGAATGGTCCAGGACGGACCGAAACGTCGTCGTCCCTTCAACTTCTAGTGTGTGGTCTGGTCAACTTAGGTAGGGTATGTTAGGTTCGGTCATATATCTACGTAAATTTTAACTCCAATAACAAAAAATTGACCTCATACATAATGAAATAGGTAGCTTTATCATTTCATAAGAAAAAAATTAGAGAAAATATATTAATTCAGGAAAACTTGGCTTATTAGGCAAATAGGGCCTTGCATAGTAGGCCGAGTACGACGTTCTGGCTACTAGATACAATATATATATATATATATATATATATATATATATATATATATATATATATATATATATATAAATACGTCGTCCAATATATATATATATATATATATATATATATATATATATATATATATATATATATATATATATATATATATATATATATATATATAATAAGCCAAGTTTTATATGTCTAATTATATAATTTTAATATGTCTAATAAGCCAAGTTTTCATGAATTAATGTTTTTTCGACTACCTAACCTACCTAACCTAACCTAACTTTTTCGGCTACCTAACCCAACCTAACATATAGAGATAGGTTAGGTTAGGTTAGGTAGGGTTGGTTAGGTTCGGTCATATATCTACATTAATTTTAACTCCAATAAAAAAAAATTGACTTCATACATAATGAAATGGGTAGCTTTATCATTTCGTAAGAAAAAAATTAGAGAAAATATATTAATTCAGGAAAACTTGGCTTATTAGGCAAATCGGGCCTTGCATAGTAGGCTAAAAAGTGCGTTCTGGCTACTAGGTACGATATATATATATATATATATATATATATATATATATATATATATATATATATATATATATATATATATATATATAGAAACAGTGCATAAATGGATATATGAAATAAATGTTTTGGAGATCGTCGGCAGCTCTCCTCTTGCGACCTCCGTCAACCCCGTCAGCTGGGTAGATTTAAATGGGGAACTCGCACCCTCTGGAGGGGGGTCACTTCCTCAACATGGACCTCCGCCTCACCAACTGCCACGTCGTCCACACAGTTTGTCTTCGCCAAACAGTCATAAATACTGGCTGCCCTGCAGCCCTATCCTAATACTAATGTAATAATAAATATACTAATGTCATATATTTATATCTACTGTCTAGCCTAATCAGCAAGGGGTATTGGAAGGGAAATATGATCTACCTTAATCACTCCTGTCCAACGCCTGTCCTCCGATAGTGTGAGGTTCCCACGAGTTGCGTGGTGACCGCCGGCCAGGTCGGACGTTCCTGAGGTCTCTCCGCTCCTGGCTAGTGTTTACGTTGGGTGACTGCTGGTTTGCCCTGCTGGTGGTGGTTTGCCACTGACAGGGTGACGTTTGCTTAGCAATGGGGACGTCTCGGCCCCCAGTGAAAAGGACGTTGTCGGCTGGTCTCGCGTTTACGGTGCCGGTGGACCATCCGCTGGTTGGTGCCGCCCTGGTGGACGTGCTGCTGTCTGACCTGGTAGGCGTCCAGCTGCTTCAGGGCCACCGTGCTGTGGTCAAGTTCCGCCTCCAGTCTGCCTTTCAGGCGTTTCTCGAGCGGTGTGAGGGGCGTGTTTACCCTCTCCCTGATACTGCCGGTTCCTGTTAAGGTAGTGAATCTTAGTGTCACCTTGACGTCTGTGGCGGTGCATGGTGCCCCCTTCGAATTTCAGGACGACTTTTTAACCTCCTGTTTCGACTGATTTGGGACAGTGTTAAGTATTCGTTGGAACAAGGTCGTTGCCGGGCACTGTGTTGGTATGCTTGACGGCTCCCGCACCCTGACGATGTCGTTGAAGTGTAGTGTACCGTCGTCGATGTTCGTGTTGGGTTACATGCTCCGCTGCCAGTACCGGGGTCGGACCGCGCACCTGTTATTGGTGTGGTCACGAGGGTCATCTGGCTGCGGCGTGCGACGTGGGAGCGACTGGTCGGGTGCATGTTCTTCGTGCGGAGGATTTTCCGCCACTGTTGCGTTCGAACGGTTCTGAGGACGGAGTGGGTGCTGTGCCTGAGGCACCTGATTGCCTGTCTGCTGCTCCGCCTGTTGAGGCGAGTTCTACGGCCCGTGCTACACGTCAGGTGACTGCTGTGGCCCCTTGGGTTGTTGAAGCCGGTGTGTGAGGGTGACGGGGCGTCGCCTGCTGCTGCGTGTAGTGAGGGGTGTCCTGGTAGAGGTCCATGTCCCGCCCCCGCCTGTGGATGTGATACCGGCTCCCGGGGATGCGGGTTCTGCTGTTTTGGAGGGGGTGCTTCAGCAAGGTGAGGTGCCTGCCGTGTCTGTGTGTGTTGATGACTGTAGTTCTGTTCTTTCCATCCCTTTGCAGAAGCATGCGCGTCGGTGTTCTGAGACTGTTTCCATGGATGATGTAGACAGTGAGGGTGATGTGGCCTCTGTGGACTCTTCGGACAGTACGGGTGTGGCCTGTGTGGATGTGAAGATGGTGACTGTGCCTGCGGAGGGGCCTGCTGGGTGTGGTGTGGTGCGGCCTGTCTCGAAGCGTTCGCGGCGGGCTCGGAGTGTCTCCCCCCTTCGTGGTGTGCCTTGGGAGGAGGTAGGGAAGTATGGTGCTCTGGCGTCCCCCGCCGTGGATGATGGGTGCTGTGCGGGGCACTGAAGTTGCTACCTGTGTCCCCCCTCCTGCATCATCCTGCTGTTGGATCTCCACAGTGGGGGGTTGTCCCTGTTGATCGGGACCTCGTCCGTGATGTTGCGGAAAGATGTGCGCCGAGGGGCCTCGGCTCCTGTGCCCGGTGGTGTGGTCGATGCCTCGCCAGCATCCCCTGCTGTTCCCCCTCCTTCCTTGCTCCGGTCTGGGGGTTGCCTAGTCCCGTCTGCTGGGGTCGTGCCCTGTGAGGGTCCGGAATTGGGCCCTTATCGGGACGCCCGGGTGCTTCCGATCCCGTGGTGCTCGTCCACTATCTGGGTATCGTCTGAGAAGATGTTTGTTTATAGGGTGCCGGATAGGATGTCTCAGCCGAGGGCGCTGCCTGATGGCCGACTGCCCGCCGACCTGTGGGTGATTTGGGAAGCGTACTGCTTGCGCTTTCCGATATGCAAGTTTCCGGAGAAGTATTAGTTCCTGTCTAGCGCACACTGCTACGCTGTGCATGGATCAGCTGCCGCCGTGACCACGACGCCCCGCCCCCCGGTGCGGGGTGTCTCCCTCTGACGTTCCGCCTCTGTTTTCGTCGCCACTCCTCTCTCTACGGCCCGTCACATCTACCGCTTTTGACTTTCTTCTCCTCCTAACCGTCAATGCATCTTACATCTGTCCTGGTGCAGTCATCGGGAGGGTTAACCCTTCATGCAAACTGCACCTGTTCTCAAGAAGAAGAAGAAGAGGTTCCCACAGGTCCCAGGTCGCTCCTCGGTGATCCAGTAGCGTGTTGCAAGGCCTCAGGTGTCGTGAAGAAATCGCATCGTCACCGTACCACTCCCTAGAGTTCATATATTCCAATACTGGTCCAACCAGTGGTCACTGAGCCTGTCACTGTATACACACGTTCCTTCAACGAGAGGATTCTCTCCTGGATTTGGAAACTCATGGTGGGTAGAGTAAATCGTTCCGTGATTTGGGTGTTCATGGTAGGTTGTTCTATTCTTATGTGAATTGCTTCAAGAATTTGTAATCTTGCATCTTGGGTTTTGTCTATTATGCAGGTATTTTTGTTCAACATTTCTCTTGTTAGGGTGATGTCATGGGCTTGTCTCATGTGATTCCTGGGGGCACCAGATTGAAGATGACATGTCAAACGCCTCGTCAGCTTGGTCGACGTCATACCTATGTACTTAGATTGTAGTAGGGGCAAGTGTACATGTATACAACGCTTGACTGCTGTAGAGGGTTCTCCGTCGGCTTCGGGCTGTTTTTGATAAGGAGTTCGGAAGTCTTCTTGGTTTTGTAGAATATGATCAGGCTCTATGTTTTGGTTAGAAGTAATAGCTTTTTACTCCTTTACGGATTAATTCTTTCATTATTCTTTCCTCTTTTATATGTTCACTGTGCATGGTTGATTTGAAATATAATTTTATTGGAGGTATTGTGGTTTCTGTTCTAGGTTCAGGATTATACTATCAGTCCAAGTGTCTTCTTATAGCAGCGTTTATTTCCGCGTTGCTATATCCGTTGTTCACTAATACCGTAAGTTACTCTTTCAAACTCTCTACTCACGTTGCCTCCATTCGGAGCAGTAGGGTAAGCGCTCGACGAATATAAGCATTGAGAACACTGGCTTTGTATCTTTGGGGGCACTCACTTCTACCGTTCAGGCATAATCCTATGTTGGTGGGCTTAGGTATATACGTTGATGCTTAAAGAGGTTCCTGTTTTTGTTATTAGTACATCCAAGAATGGCAGACTGTTATTTTCACTATTTTCATGTGTAATCAGGAGTACTGACTCTCTCTAGATGACTTTTTAGATCAATTAGTTCATCTGAGTCTTTTACTATGACGAATATGTCATCTACATAACGGCAATATACAGTTGGTTTTTGTCTGCTACTGAAGACTCTGTCTTCGATGGTTCCCATATAAAAATTGGCAAATAAAACTCCTAAGGGGGAGCCCATTGCTACTCCGTCTATTTGTAAATACATGTCTCCTTGTGGACTGATGAAAGGGGCTTCCTTTGTATATGCTTCGAGAAGACTCTTCAAGTGTGGCTCAGGTATGTCTAATTTGGGGGTGCTCTCGTCTCTGTATACTCTGTCCAGTATCATTCCTATGCTTGTGTCGACTGGGACGTTGGTGAACAGGGATTCGACGTCCAGGAAAGCAATGATTCCATCGGGCTGAGTAGATTTGATTAATTCTAGGAAATCTGCTGATGCTTGTAGACTATACTTGCTTGGAGTGTATGGAGTTCGGAGTTCGTTAATTCTTTTTGCCAGGTGATAGGTTGGAGTTGGTATTTGGCTGATTATTGGGTGTAGTGGGTTACCTGGTTTGTGTGTCTTAACATTGCCATAGGCATATCCTAAGCCATAGTCGCCTTGGAGTTTAATGAAATGCACACTACCTTTCTTTGCGTTGATTGCAGTAATTGTTTTGTTTACTTTGGGTTTAAGGTCTTCCACAGGGTTCCTTCTGATTCGTTGAAATTTTGGGTCATCACTAAGGATGTCGCTAATTTTGTTCATGTATTCTTGGGTAGGAATCAATACATATGCTGCTGTCTTGTCGGCTTTTCTTATTGTTACGTCTTTCAGATTTTTTAGTTGTTTTGCTGCTTCTTTGTACTGCTGAATAATCTTTGTATGTAGATAGGAGCTGCCTCGTATGGACCAATAGGCCTTCCACAGTCACCTTTATTCTTATGTTCTTATGTGCTCCATCCCCATTTATCCTTTATGTATCCCCCATGTTTTTACCTTTATTGTCTTATCACCTGACCCAGTGCGGATATAAATCAACCAGTTCTGTAAATTCTTTTCACTTGAGAATTAACCATGGAGGCTCGAAACGTTGTGCAAATTGTATAAACAAGTGTAATACATTCTATAGTAATTCACTTTTTTCTTCACCTTGAAATTACGAAACTGAGTTTTGGAGAACTCCTCTTTCAGCTAAGCCCTGATGCTAAGAAAATAGTTAGAGGGATAGAAGCCCTAAATCAGAAGATAGTATATACAGAATATGCGGGCATATTCAATGAGACATTATATATATATATATATATATATATATATATATATATATATATATATATATATATATATATATATATCCTGCATAGTAGGCTGAGAAGTGCGTTCTGGCTACTAGGTACGATATATATATATATATAATATATATATATATATATATATATATATATATATATATATATATATATATATATATATATATATATATATATATATATATTAGTATATTTTGGTAGCAGTCTTTCCTGTAGACATATATTATTAAATATGACCGAAAAAGTAAGATTAATAATTCTAACACGAATTTTCTCAATCTTTCGTACATTACGCTTCACTGTTGGAGGTAAATCAAAAATCAATTCTCCAAAATTCATTTTTATTTCTAGTCTGACGCGACACGGGCGCGTTTCGTAAAACTTATTACATTTTCAAAGACTTTAGTTCACAAATACACAACTGAATAGAACTTACGTATCTCCGATTTTATATCTACATTTGAGTGAGGTGGAAGGGGTGATGTGGCATTAACACAAGACAGAACAAAATGTGGTATTAATAGGGTATTAATTTCATCAACACAAGACAGAACAAGGGTATTAATAGGGTATTAATTTCATCAACACAAGACAGAACACGAAATAATTGATATTGAATAGAAGTGTTTGTAGAAAGCCTATTGGTCCATATTTCTTGATGCTTCTATATTGGAGCGGAGTCTTGAGGTGGGTAGAATATAGTTGTGCAATAATTGGCTGTTGATTGTTGGTGTTGACTTCTTGATGTGTAGTGCCTCGCAAACGTCAAGCCGCCTGCTATCGCTGTATCTATCGATGATTTCTGTGTTGTTTACTAGGATTTCTCTGGCGATGGTTTGGTTATGGGAAGAGATTATATGTTCCTTAATGGAGCCCTGTTGCTTATGCATCGTTAAACGCCTAGAAAGAGATGTTGTTGTCTTGCCTATATACTGGGTTTTTTGGAGCTTACAGTCCCCAAGTGGGCATTTGAAGGCATAGACGACGTTAGTCTCTTTTAAAGCGTTCTGTTTTGTGTCTGGAGAGTTTCTCATGAGTAGGCTGGCCGTTTTTCTGGTTTTATAGTAAATCGTCAGTTGTATCCTCTGATTTTTGTCTGTAGGGATAACGTTTCTATTAACAATATCTTTCAGGACCCTTTCCTCCGTTTTATGAGCTGTGGAAAAGAAGTTCCTGTAAAATAGTCTAATAGGGGGTATAGGTGTTGTGTTAGTTGTCTCTTCAGAGGTTGCATGGCTTTTCACTTTCCTTCTTATGATGTCTTCGACGAAACCATTGGAGAAGCCGTTATTGACTAGGACCTGCCTTACCCTACAGAGTTCTTCGTCGACTTGCTTCCATTCTGAGCTGTGGCTGAGAGCACGGTCGACATATGCGTTAGCAACACTCCTCCTGTACCTGTCTGGGCAGTCGCTGTTGGCATTTAGGCACATTCCTATGTTTGTTTCCTTAGTGTAGACTGCAGTGTGGAAACCTCCGCCCTTTTCCATGACTGTTACATCTGGAAAGGGCAGCTTCCCATCCTTTTCCATCTCGTAAGTGAAACGCAGCACGGAACTCTGCTCAAATGCCTCCTTCAGCTCCTGCAGATGTCTGACATCAGGTACCTGTGTAAAAATGTCGTCAACATACCTGCAGTATATGGCCGGTTTCAAGTTCATGTCGACTAAGACTTTTTGCTCGATGGTACCCATGTAGAAGTTTGCAAACAGGACACCTAGGGGAGAACCCATGGCGACCCCATCTACTTGCTTATACATGTGCCCATCCGGGCTCAAGAAGGGTGCCTCTTTAGTACAAGCTTCGAGTAGTTTCCTCAGAATATTTTCTGGTATGTCAAGAGGAGTACAGGCTGGATCACGATACACTCTGTCGGCTATCATTCCGATTGTCTCGTCCACAGGTACGTTGGTAAACAGCGATTCTACGCCCAACGAGGCTCTTATCCCTGTGGCCCGTGTGCCCCGCAGTAAGTCAACAAATTCCTTTGGAGACTTCAGGCTGAAGGCGCAAGGAACACAAGGAGTCAGCAGGCCGTTGAGTCGCTTCGCCAGTCTGTACGTGGGTGTGGGTATCTGGCTAATGATTGGCCGAAGTGGGTTTCCAGGCATTGTGCGTCTTGACATTTCCATACGCATATCCAGGTTTATATTCCCCAATGATCTTTGGCAGGTGGAGTCCGGATTTCTTGGCGTTCACAGTTTCGATCAGTTTGTTGACCTTTGCTTTTAATTCGGCTGTAGTGTCCTTCGTTACCCTTTGGAACTTAGTTTGGTCAGAGAGTATGATGTTCATTTTCGCCAGATATTCGTCTTTTTTAAGAATGACATATATTGGCGACTTGTCACCTCTCCTGACAACTATCTCCTTGTTCTCACGAAGGCTTTTAGCTGCCGCTTTAAGCTCGGGGGACAGTATGGTGCTTCTGTAGTTGCCTCGATTCTTTCCTCCTTCTGCAATAAGTTCTACTTGTAAGGTATCTTTGGTAGTGACCTTCTTTTGTGTCTCGAGGTCGAATATGTCGTCCAACAGAATTTCCAACTCAACTTTCCGGGCCATCTCACTCGGTCTGGACATAACATAAATCTGGGCATAAACTGCCATGTTATGTCCAGACCGAGTGAAATGGCCCGGAAAGTAGAGTTGGAAATTCTGTTGGACGACATATTCGACCTCGAGACACAAAAGAAGGTCACTACCAAAGATACCTTACAAGTAGAACTTATTGCAGAAGGAGGAAAGAATCGAGGCAACTACAGAAGCACCATACTGTCCCCCGAGCTTAAAGCGGCAGCTAAAAGCCTTCGTGAGAACAAGGAGATAGTTGTCAGGAGAGGTGACAAGTCGCCAATATATGTCATTCTTAAAAAAGACGAATATCTGGCGAAAATGAACATCATACTCTCTGACCAAACTAAGTTCCAAAGGGTAACGAAGGACACTACAGCCGAATTAAAAGCAAAGGTCAACAAACTGATCGAAACTGTGAACGCCAAGAAATCCGGACTCCACCTGCCAAAGATCATTGGGGAATATAAACCTGGATATGCGTATGGAAATGTCAAGACGCACAAGCCTGGAAACCCACTTCGGCCAATCATTAGCCAGATACCCACACCCACGTACAGACTGGCGAAGCGACTCAACAGGCCTGCTGACTCCTTATGTTCCTTGCGCCTTCAGCCTGAAGTCTCCAAAGGAATTTGTTGACTTACTGCGGGGCACACGGGCCACAGGGATAAGAGCCTCGTTGGACGTAGAATCGCTGTTTACCAACGTACCTGTGGACGAGACAATCGGAATGATAGCCGACAGAGTGTATCGTGATCCAGCCTGTACTCCTCTTGACATACCAGAAAATATTCTGAGGAAACTACTCGAAGCTTGTACTAAAGAGGCACCCTTCTTGAGCCCGGATGGGCACATGTATAAGCAAGTAGATGGGGTCGCCATGGATTCTCCCCTAGGTGTCCTGTTTGCAAACTTCTACATGGGTACCATCGAGCAAAAAGTCTTAGTCGACATGAACTTGAAACCGGCCATATACTGCAGGTATGTTGACGACATTTTTACACAGGTACCTGATGTCAGACATCTGCAGGAGCTGAAGGAGGCATTTGAGCAGAGTTCCGTGCTGCGTTTCACTTACGAGATGGAAAAGGATGGGAAGCTGCCCTTTCTAGATGTAACAGTCATGGAAAAGGGCGGAGGTTTCCACACTGCAGTCTACACTAAGGAAACAAACATAGGAATGTGCCTAAATGCCAACAGCGACTGCCCAGACAGGTACAGGAGGAGTGTTGTTAACGCATATGTCGACCGTGCTCTCAGCCACAGCTCAGAATGGAAGCAAGTCGACGAAGAACTCTGTAGGGTAAGGCAGGTCCTAGTCAATAACGGCTTCTCCAATGGTTTCGTCGAAGACATCATAAGAAGGAAAGTGAAAAGCCATGCAACCTCTGAAGAGACAACTAACACAACACCTATACCCCCTATTAGACTATTTTACAGGAACTTCTTTTCCACAGCTCATAAAACGGAGGAAAGGGTCCTGAAAGATATTGTTAATAGAAACGTTATCCCTACAGACAAAAATCAGAGGATACAACTGACGATTTACTATAAAACCAGAAAAACGGCCAGCCTACTCATGAGAAACTCTCCAGACACAAAACAGAACGCTTTAAAAGAGACTAACGTCGTCTATGCCTTCAAATGCCCACTTGGGGACTGTAAGCTCCAAAAAACCCAGTATATAGGCAAGACAACAACATCTCTTTCTAGGCGTTTAACGATGCATAAGCAACAGGGCTCCATTAAGGAACATATAATCTCTTCCCACAACCAAACCATCGCCAGAGAAATCCTAGTAAACAACACAGAAATCATCGATAGATCCAGCGATAGCAGGCGGCTTGACGTTTGCGAGGCACTACACATCAAGAAGTCAACACCAGCAATCAACAGCCAATTATTGCACAACTATATTCTACCCACCTCAAGACTCCGCTCCAATATAGAAGCATCAAGAAATATGGACCAATAGGTTTTCTACAAACACTTCTATTCAAAATCCATTGTTTCGTGTTCTGTCTTGTGTTGATGAAATTAATACCCTATTAATACCCATGTTCTGTCTTGTGTTGATGAAATTAATACCCTATTAATACCACATTTTGTTCTGTCTTGTGTTAATGCCACATCACCCCTTCCACCTCACTCAAATATAGATATAAAATCGGAGATACGTAAGTTCTATTCAGTTGAGTATTTGTGAACTAAAGTCTTTGAAAATGTAATAAGTTTTACGAAACGCGCCCGTGTCGCGTCAGACTAGAAATAAAAATGAATTTTGGAGAATTGATTTTTTATTTACCTCCAACAGTGAAGCGTAATGTACGAAAGATTGAGAAAATTCGTGTTAGAATTATTAATCTTACTTTTTCGGTCATATTTAATAATATATATATATATATATATATATATATATATATATATATATATATATATATATATATATATATTATGACCGAAAAAGTAAGATTAATAATTCTAACGCGAATTTTCTCGACCTTTCTTACGTTTCTTTTCACTGTTGATGGTAATTCAAAAATCAATTCTCCAAAATTCATTTTTATTTCTAGCCTGACGCGACACTTGATCGCGTTTCGTAAAACTTATTATATTTTCAAAGACTTTAGTTTACACACACACACACACAACTTTAACTGAATAGAGCTTAAATATCTTCGAGATTTTATACCTACATTTGGGTGAAGTGACATGTTACAATAGTTTTGGACGAGGTGAAAATAAACTTTTTACACAAGACAGAACACGAAACAATGGGTATTAAAGGTAGGTAACTGCAGAAGGCCTATTTTTATTGGCCCATATTTCTTGATGCTTCTATAATGGAGCGGAGTCTTGAAGTGGGTAGAATATAGTTGTGCATTAATTGGCTGTTGATTGCTGGTGTTGACTTCTTGATGTGTAGTGCCTCGCAGACGTCAAGCCGCCTGCTATCGCTGTATCTATCGATGATTTCTGTGTTGTTTGCTAAGATTTCTCTGGTGATGGTTTGGTTGTGGAAAGAGACTATATGTTCCTTAATGGAGCCCTGTTGATTATGCATCGTTAAACGCCTGGAAAGAGATGTTGTTGTCTTGCCTATATACTGAGTTTTTTGAGCTTTACTTGTGCCTTCTAGTCCGGGAGATTATATATTATATATATATATAACTTTAGAAACACTTTCCCACCAGGAGACTCGAACCCTAGCCAGCACAGAAGCCTTCCAGCAACTGGCATAACAGGTACGCCTTAACCCACTCCACCACCTGCTCAGACCCTTAAAAGAGATGGTAATTTCGGAGTATTTATCACTCCAAAGACCACCACCTCCCAAGAGCACTAGAGCAAGTGAGGGGTCATTTTTACGTTTTTTCATCAAGTCCCTGTTAATATGGGAGAACACTGTGTCTATGCTTAAGGCACAACTCTCCTAAACATGAGAGTGAAGTATACAACTTTTGAAACACTTTCCCACCAGGAGACTCGAACCCTAGCCAGCACAGAAGCCTTCCAGCAACTGGCATAACAGGTACGCCTTAACCCACTCCACCACCTGCTCAGACCCTTAAAAGAGATGGTAATTTCGGAGTATTTAACACTCCAAAGACCTCCACTCCCACCACCCACAGCCACCACACGCTCCACCCACAGCCACCATACCCTCCACTCACAGCCACCATACCCTCCACCCACAGCCACTATACCCACCACCCACAGCCACCATACCCTCCACCCACAGCCACCATACCCTCCACTCACAACCACCATACCCACCACCCACAGCCACCATACCCTCCACCCACAGCCACCATACCCTCCACCCACAGCCACCATCTCCTCCACCCACAGCCACCAGACCTTCCACCCACAGCCACCATACCCTCCATCCACAGCCACCATACCCACCACCCACAGCCACCAGACCTTCCACCCACAGCCACCATACCCTCCACCCACAGCCACCATACCCTCCACCCACAGCCACCATACCTTCCACCCACAGCCACCATACCCTCCACCCACAGTAACCATATCCTCCACCCACAGCCACCATACCCTCCTCCCTCAGTCACCATATCCTCTTTCCACAGCCACCATACCCACCACCCACAGCCACCATACCCACCACCCACAGTAACCATACCCTCCACCCACAGCCACCATACCCTCCACCCACAGCCACCATACCCTCCACCCACAGCCACTATACCCTCCACCCACAGCCACTATACCCTCCACCCACAGTCACCATACCCTCCACCCATAGCCACCATACCCTCCACCCACAGCCACCATACCCTCCACCCACAGCCACCATACCCTCCACCCACAGCCACCATACCCTCCACCCACAGCCACCATACCCTCCACCCAAAGCCACCAGACCTTCCACCCACAGCCACCATACCCTCCACCCACAGCCACCATACCCTCCACCCACAGTCACCATACCCTCCACCCACAGCCACCAGACCTTCCACCCACAGCCACCATACCCTCCACCCACAGCCACCATACCCTCCACCCACAGCCACCATACCCTCCACCCACAGCCACCATACCCTCCACCCACAGCCACCATACCCTCCACCCACAGCCACCATACCCTCCACCCACAGCCACCATACCCTCCACCCACAGCCACCATACCCTCCACCCACAGCCGCCATACCCACCACCCACAGTCACCATACCCTCCACCCACAGCCACCATACCCTCCACCCACAGCCACCATACCCTCCACTCACAGCCACCATACCCTCCACCCACATCCACCATACCCACCACCCACATCCACCATACCCACCACCCACAGCCACCATTCCCTCCACCCACAGCCACCATACCCTCCACCCACAGCCACCATACCCTCCACCCACAGCCGCCATACCCATCACCCTCAGCCACCATACCTACCACCCACATCCACCATACCCACCACCCACAGCCACCATTCCCTCCACCCACAGCCACCATACCCTCCACCCACAGCCGACATACCCTCCACCCACAGCCACCATACCCTCCACCCACAGCCACCATACCCTCCACCCACAGCCAACGTACCCACCACCCACAGCCACCATACCCACCACCCACAGCCACCATACCCTCCACCCACAGCCACCATACCCACCACCCACAGCCACCATACCCTCCACCCACAGCCACCATACCCTCCACCCACAGCCACCATACCCTCCACCCACAGCCACTATACCCTCCACCCACAGCCACCATACCCTCCACACACAGCCACCATACTCTCCACCCACAGTCACCATACCCTCCACCCACAGCCACCATACCCTCCACCCACCATACCCTCCACCCACAGCCACCATACCCTCTACCCACAGCCACCATACCCACCACCCACAGCCACCATACCCACCACCCACAGCCACCATACCCACCACCCACAGCCACCATACCCTCCACCCACAGCCACCATACCCTCCACCCACAGCCACCATACCCTCCACCCACAGCTGCCATACCCACCACCCACATCCACCATACCCACCACCCACATCCACCATACCCACCACCCACAGCCACCATTCCCTCCACCCACAGCCACCATACCCTCCACCCACAGCCACCATACCCTCCACCCACAGCCGCCATACCCATCACCCTCAGCCACCATACCTACCACCCACATCCACCATACCCACCACCCACAGCCACCATTCCCTCCATCCACAGCCACCATACCCTCCACCCACAGCCGACATACCCTCCACCCACAGCCACCATACCCTCCACTCACAGCCACCATACCCTCCACCCACAGCCAACGTACCCACCACCCACAGCCACCATACCCACCACCCACAGCCACCATACCCTCCACCCACAGCCACCATACCCACCACCCACAGCCACCATACCCACCACCCACAGCCACCATACCCACCACCCACAGCCACCATACCCTCCACCCACAGCCACCATACCCTCCACCTACAGTTACCATACCCTCCACCCACAGCCACCATACCCTCCACCCACAGCCACCAGACCTTCCACCCACAGCCACCATACCCACCACCCACAGCCACCATACCCTACACCCACAGCTACCATACCCTCCACCCACAGCCACCATACCCTCCACCCACAGCCACCATCCCCTCCACCCACAGCCACCATACCCTCCACCCACAGCCACCATACCCTCCACTCACAGCCACCATACCCTCCACCCACAGCCACCAGACCTTCCACCTACAGCCACCATACCCTCCACCCACAGCCACCATACCCTCCACCCACAACCACCATACCCTCCACCCACAGCCACCAGACCTTCCACCTACAGCCACCATACCCTCCACCCACAGCCACCATACCCTCCACCCACAACCACCATACCCTCCACCCACAGCCACCAGACCTTCCACCTACAACCACCATACCCTCCACCCACAGCCACCAGACCCTCCACCCACAGCCACCATACCCACCACCCACAGCCACCATACCCTCCACCTACAGCCACCATACCCTCCACCCACAGCCACCATACCCTCCACCCACAGCCACCATACCCTCCACCCACAGCCACCATACCCTCCACCCACAGCCACCATACCCTCCACCTACAGCCACCATACCCTCCACCCACAGCCACCATACCCTCCACCCACAGCCACCATACCCTCCACCCACAGCCACCATACCCTGCACCCACAGCCACCAGACCTTCCACCCACAGCCACCATACCCTCCACCCACAGCCACCATACCCTCCACCCACAGTCACCATACCCTCCACCCACAGCCACCATACCCTCCACCATACCCGCACGCTTTCCTTTCTCGGCCCTGAGATCCATGTCCAGCACTGGGATGTGAGGGAGAGAGCCACCACCAACACTGTGCTGTGAGAGAGGAGGCTTCCTTCAACACTGGGCTGTGAGGGAGACAGCCACCTCCAACACTGGGCTGTGAGGGAGGAGGCCACCTCCAACACTGGGCTGTGAGGGAGGAGGCCACCTCCAACACTGGGCTAACCAAGCAAATATTGCGACAGCCAGAAAAATGATAGGATGGATTACGAGAACTTTCAAATCCAGGGATCCCATCACAATGGTTGTACTCTTCAAGTCACTTGTGTTGTCCCGTCTTGAGTACTGCTCAGTACTCACTTCCCCCTTCAGAGCAGGAGAGATTGCCGAAATAGAGGGAATACAGAGAACATATACGGCACGCATAGACGCAATAAAGCACCTAAATTATTGGGATCGTCTCAAAGCCCTCCAAATGTACTCACTAGAAAGAAGACGAGAGAGATATCAAATAATATATACCTGGAAGATACTGGAGGGCCAAGTACCAAATCTACACAGTAAAATAACAACGTACTGGAGTGAACGACATGGAAGAAAATGTAGAATAGAACCAGTGAAGAGCAGAGGTGCCATAGGCACAATCAGAGAACACTGTATAAACATCAGAGGTCCGCGGTTGTTCAACGTCCTCCCAGCAAGCATAAGAAATATTGCCGGAACAACCGTGGACATTTTCAAGAGGAAACTAGATTTATTCCTCCAAGGAGTGCCGGACCAACCGGGCTGTGGTGGGTATGTGGGCCTGTGGGCCGCTCCAAGCAACAGCCTGGTGGACCAAACTCTCACAAGTCGAGCCTGGCCTCGGGCCGGGCTTGTGGAGTAGAAGAGCTCCCAGAACCCCATCAACCAGGTATCAACCAGGTATCAACACTGGGCTGTGAAGGAGGAGGCCACCTCCAACACTGGGCTGTGAAGGAGGAGGCCACCTCCAACACTGGGCTGTGAAGGAGGAGGCCACCTCCAACACTGGGCTGTGAAGGAGGAGGCCACCTCCAACACTGGGCTGTGAAGGAGGAGGCCACCTCCAACACTGGGCTGTGAAGGAGGAGGCCACCTCCAACACTGGGCTGTGAAGGAGGAGGCCACCTCCAACACTGGGCTGTGAGGGAGACAGTCACCTCCAACACTGGGCTGTGAGGGAGGAGGCCACCTCCAACACTGGGCTGTGAGGGAGGAGGCCACCTCCAACACTGGGCTGTGAAGGAGGAGGCCACCTCCAACACTGGGCTGTGAGAGAGGAGGCCACCTCGATGGAATTGGTAGGACTCTCTAAGAAAGGAATGTAAGAATTTCATGTTGAATTTAGATTTTTCTTTCAAGGGCTGTTTGCATTAATGTGGCCCCTCATTCGTCTGGGGAGCTGTGTGGGGTGGCGTGAGGAGGGTGTGGGGGTGGTGTGGGGGTGGTGTGGGGAAGGTGTTGGAAGGTGTTGGGGGCGGTGGTGTGGAGAGTGTGTGGGGGGAGGGTGTAAGGGGGGCGTGGGGAGGCAAGAAAGATATGCACTACCTTCTTCATGTTAATGTGTTATGCCCAACACAAGAAACTGTTGATAAAACTAGGAATGAAAGGTGTTAGCAAACTCTTCCGACTTGCGTTTGTGAATGTTGAGGAGAAATGCTCTAATCCCGAGACGATGAATGTGTAGACAACGTTAAACAAAAGTTGGCGGACGTGGGAGGACTGACAAGAGCGGGAGGGAACTTGTCGGGGCGAGGCTCCCCCACCCAGCAGGTTGGGGCTAGGCTTCCCCAGCCAGCAGGTTGGGGCTAGGCTTCCCCAGCCAGCAGGTTGGGGTAAGGCTCCCCCAGCCAGCAGGTTGGGGTAAGGCTCCCCCACCCAGCAGGTTGGGGCTAGGCTTCCCCAGCCAGCAGGTTGGGGCAAGGCCCCCCAGCCAGCAGGTTGGGGCTAGGCTTCCCCAGCCAGCAGGTTGGGGTAAGGCTCCCCCAGCCAGCAGGTTGGGGCGAGGCTCCCCCAGCCAGCAGGTTGGGGCTAGGCTTCCCCAGCCAGCAGATTGGGGTGAGGCTCCCCGAGCCACCAGGTTGGGGCGAGGCTCCCCCAGCCACCAGGGGCCAGATTCACGAAGGTACTTTATTACGAATGTTTTTCTTCTTAGTGCCTTCGTGGTGGCTACGTCGGTATTCATGTAGGTACACTAAGAAGAAAAACCTTCGTAAGTTTGGTCCGTCAGCTAAGTGTGCTGTCGACCACTCGTAGTTTTACGTAAACTGGATATAACTCAATTTTTCTCTACTACACAACACGGAGGATCGACTTTAAGATTTTGGAACATAACCAAAAGATAATAGCTGGTGAATCTCGTGAAGAGGAATCTTTCGTGTTAGTTATATACGCATTCTCTACTTGAAACTTGAAGTAAATATGTCTTTTATGATATTAGAATTAGATTTATAATAGCAAGATATTATACCCGTAGTCATTAAGTAAATAAACACTGGTGAACATGAAATATGAGAGAAGGTGATGAGCCCTGCCTGATGGGATCATTTACTATCACCAAATGCCCCTGTTCACCTAGTAGTAAGGGTGTACCTTAGCGATACATACCCATTTCTAATTTATTTAGTTTTGTTTTGTTTTGAAATTAAATCTGGGTGAGACATAAAATAAAAATATGCTGCACAAATGATGTTAGGTAAGGAGAAGGGTAAAAATGTCAAAAACCTTATTCATTGAATACTTAAAGCTATAATTATGACTATATAGATTATTAAAAAAGAGAGAGGGAAGTAGGGGTCCAAGACCTCTTCCTGTTATACAATTTGGGTGTGGAACAAGTAATTATCAAAAGAAGGCACCATGCCGGGAAGGCTATGTAGCAGTAAGGCAGTGAGGTGAGGCAGCTACTTATTTGAGAAATGCTTATTTTATTTACCTTATAAGCTGAGGCAACTTATTTTATTTGAGGAATACTCAGATGATTCCTCTACATTTAGCATGGAACAAATTTGTGTCCAAGACCTCTTCCTGTTACACAATTTGGCTGTGTGTAACCAAACTAGAAGTGCTCTACAAATCAAGGGACCCAGAATGTGGAATGACCTCCCGAATCATGTCAAAGGCTGTACCTCTCTCAACCAGTTTAAGAGTTAAACCAAGTACTGCTTAATTAACTCCATGTAACCTAACTTACCTCCTAAATGTCAACCCATGTCTTGCTATTTTTAAACAACGCTGTTCACCAACATGTGCAATTGCTGATTTATGCTATGTTAACCCCCCCTTTTTTTATTCCTTCTTTCAACACAATTTATACCTAATCCCGATTACTATTAAGTTTTAGTCTGTTTTTTCCCCCACACCTTGCCCGAAATGCTATGAGTATTAGTGGCTTTAGGTATTGTATGTACTAGCTCTGTCTATAAATCCAACATTATGTTTGTAAATCAACTGTATGTACTTTTCCTGAATAAAATTTATTTATTATTATTTATTTTTTAATCAGTAAGTATTAAAAGAAGTCACCAAGCTGGGAAGGCTATGTAGCACCATTGTGTGTAACAATAAACCAAATTTTTTTTTAACAAATAATGCACCTGTATGGTAAAACAAATCCTGTCAGCTGTAAAAATATTGATGCAGTTATTTAAATGAAAAATATAATGAAAGAAATATTACTGGTTTATTTTTATCCTATCTTTTTGTACTGTACAGTGTATCCAGGGAAGTGAAAAATTGAGACATAATGCACAATTTAATGAATGATTCAAAAATGATTAGCATGGATTAGCAGTTCAAAAGAAATATGACTATTACATATCAACATGAGATCTTAATGATCCATGGTCAACATGATTTAATAAGGATAATACTTGTAATAATACAAACTTTAATTTAAAATCTTTATTACTGATTTTTTTTATTAAGAAGATTAGGTATACACTGCAATGTGCTGCTACCCTATTCTATATGGAATATTACACAGTGTAGATAACAAACTAGCTATAAGTTTATCTAATACTCCCATCTCACAGGATGGTTAGTCATACATGGAATCAGGGGAGAAAATACCAGCCTCAATGCAAAAAACAAATCAACTCTGACTAAACAACAACTTCACGATTTTCACAAGAGGTAAGCACTGAATCATGGAAACATTATATTATAATTATTCTTACCAGTTTCTACAAGACTCCTCTCAAACAATATATTTTATAACATGTTTAGGTATACACAGCAATGTGCTGCTTCCCTATTCTGTATGAAGGACCACACAGTGTAGATCAAAAACCAGCTACAAGCTCACCCAACATCCTCACCTCACAGGATGGCTAATCATACATGGAATCAGGAGAGAACAAAATACTTAATGCTGATCTATTAGCCTCCACTGGCAAAATCTGGGTGCAGCACAAGAATATCTTCCAATATTCCTGAGTGTATGAAGTAATTACAGAGCTCAGAGTACCTCATACCATTTGGTATGAAGTCACTGATAACAGGGCAATCACAGATATAGTGTTGGAGAGTATGTTCTTTCAAGTAGGACTGAAAACAGATGTTTTTTCACCAAGAGGGTTATAAACCCATGGAACCGCCTACCCGCAGAAACCGTAAATGCCAAATTCCAGCTAAAAAATATCATTAAGACAATTGGCGGGCCCTTTAACAAGCCGCCGGCTTTCTGTCCTCTTCGAGGTCACTAGATAGTTAGTGGCACTTGGGTAAATTCAGTAAATATATACAATAATTGTCAGCGCATCTTCCGAGCAACAAGGACAGCTACACAGTATCTCTTAGAATTACGTAGGTAAACAACAAATGTAACATACTTGTTTACTACAATGTCGGTGCTGGCTGTAGAAGTTGAAAAAACATTGTTTTACTTCGAAATATACTAATTTTATAAGAAAATTCGACGTAAATAGGAGGCAGTAGAGCTCCGATAAGCCAGCGCTAAATCTTCAATATGAAGAATGTTGCTGCTCTCTGATTGGCCAAACGAAACACTGTAGTGACCTCTGTCGGCACGCAGGTGAACCAAACCCAAAACACAAATATCTTCGTAAGTGGACCTACATGAATCGCACCTAAGCATCTTCTTAGGGCATACTTAGGAACCTTCGTAGCAAACCTACTTACGAAGAAATACATGAAGCTTCGTGAATCTAGGTCCAGGTTTGAGCGAGGCTTCGCCAGCCAGCAGGTTGGGGCGAGGCTCCCCCAGCCAGCAGGTTGGGGGCGAGGCTCCCCCAGCCAGCAGGTTGGGGGCAAGGCTCCCCCAGCCAGCAGGTTGGGGTGAGGCTCCCCCAGCCAGCAGGTTGGGGCAAGGCCCCCCAGCCAGCAGGTTGGGGCAAGGCTCCCCCAGCCAGCAGGTTGGGGCGAGGCTCCCCCAGCCACCAGGTTGGGGCGAGGCTCCCCCGGCCAGCAGGTTGGGGTAAGGCTCCCCCAGCCAGCAGGCTGGGGCGAGGCTCCCCCGGCCAGCAGGTTGGGGTAAGGCTCCCCCAGCCAGCAGGTTGGGGCGAGGCTCCCCCGGCCAGCAGGTTGGGGCGAGGCTCCCCCAGCCAGCAGGTTGGGGTAAGGCTCCCCCGGCCAGCAGGTTGGGGCGAGGCTCCCCCAGCCAGCAGGTTGGGGCGAGGCTCCCCCAGCCAGCAGGTTGGGGTAAGGCTCCCCCGGCCAGCAGGTTGGGGCGAGGCTCCCCCAGCTAGCAGGTTGGGGTGAGGCTCCCCCAGCCAGCAGGTTGGGGTAAGGCTCCCCCAGCCAGCAGGTTGGGGGCGAGGCTCCCCCAGCCAGCAGGTTGGGGGCAAGGCTCCCCCAGCCAGCAGGTTGGGGTGAGGCTCCCCCAGCCAGCAGGTTGGGGCAAGGCCCCCCAGCCAGCAGGTTGGGGCAAGGCTCCCCCAGCCAGCAGGTTGGGGCGAGGCTCCTCCAGCCACCAGGTTGGGGCGAGGCTCCCCCAGCCACCAGGTTGGGGCGAGGCTCCCCCGGCCAGCAGGTTGGGGTAAGGCTCCCCCAGCCAGCAGGTTGGGGCGAGGCTCCCCCGGCCAGCAGGTTGGGGCGAGGCTCCCCCAGCCAGCAGGTTGGGGTAAGGCTCCCCCGGCCAGCAGGTTGGGGCGAGGCTCCCCCAGCCAGCAGGTTGGGGCGAGGCTCCCCCAGTCAGCAGGTTGGGGTAAGGCTCCCCCGGCCAGCAGGTTGGGGTAAGGCTCCCCCAGCCAGCAGGTTGGGGCGAGGCTCCCCCAGCCAGCAGGTTGGGGTAAGGCTCCCCCAGCCAGCAGGTTGGGGTAAGGCTCCCCCAGCCAGCAGGTTGGGGTAAGGCTCCCCCAGCCAGCAGGTTGGGGTAAGGCTCCCCCAGCCAGCAGGTTGGGGCGAGGCTCCCCCAGCCAGCAGGTTGGGGCGAGGCTCCCCCAGCCAGCAGGTTGGGGCAAGGCTCCCCCACCCAGCAGGTTGGGGTAAGGCTCCCCCAGCCAGCAGGTTGGGGCGAGGCTCCCCCAGCTAGCAGGTTGGGGTGAGGCTCCCCCAGCCAGCAGGTTGGGGTAAGGCTCCCCCAGCCAGCAGGTTGGGGTAAGGCTCCCCCAGCCAGCAGGTTGGGGTAAGGCTCCCCCAGCCAGCAGGTTGGGGTAAGGCTCCCCCAGCCAGCAGGTTGGGGCGAGGCTCCCCCAGCCAGCTGGTTGGGGTAAGGCTCCCCCAGCCAGCAGGTTGGGGCGAGGCTCCCCCAGCCAGCAGGTTGGGGCGAGGCTCCCCCAGCCAGCAGGTTGGGGTAAGGCTCCCCCGGCCAGGAGGTTGGGGTGAGGCTCCCCCAGCCAGCAGGTTGGGGTAAGGCTCCCCCAGCCAGCAGGTTGGGGCGAGGCTCCCCCAGCCAGCAGGTTGGGGTAAGGCTCCCCCAGCCAGCAGGTTGGGGTGAGGCTCCCCCAGCCAGCAGGTTGGGGTAAGGCTCCCCCAGCCAGCAGGTTGGGGCGAGGCTCCCCCAGCCAGCAGGTTGGGGCGAGGCTCCCCGAGCCAGCAGGTTGGGGCGAGGCTCCCCCGGCCAGTAATGTCAAGTAACATGTCCTCGAAAGAGCAGTTACTTTCTCTTATGAACTAAAAGGCCAGCTTAGACGACCTCCCTGGAGGACGTTTGTATAAACTTGGGTGAATTGAAGTGTGTTCTGAAGTGTCCAGGTGTCCTGCGGCCACGGTGTGGGACATGACCTGGGGGTGACGGACGTTCACGGTGTGGGACATGTCCTGGGAGTGACGGACGTCCACGGTGTGGGACATGTCCTGGGAGTGACGGACGTTCACGGTGTGGGACATGACCTGGGAGTGACGGACGTCCACGGTGTGGGACATGACCTGGGAGTGACGGACGTCCACGGTGTGGGACATGACCTGGGAGTGACGGACGTCCACGGTGTGGGACATGACCTGGGAGTGACGGACGTCCACGGTGTGGGACATTACCTGGGAGTGACCGACGGCCACGGTGTGGGACATGACCTGGGAGTGACGGACGTCCACGGTGTGGGACATGACCTGGGAGTGACGGACGACCACGGTGTGGGACATGACCTGGGAGTGACGGACGACCACGGTGTGGGACATGACCTGGGAGTGACGGACGTCCACGGTGTGGGACATGACCTGGGAGTGACGGACGTCCACGGTGTGGGACATGACCTGGGAGTGACGGACGACCACGGTGTGGGACATGACCTGGGAGTGACCGACGGCCACGGTGTGGGACATGGCCTGGGAGTGACGGACGTCCACGGTGTGGGACATGGCCTGGGAGTGACGGACGTCCACGGTGTGGGACATGACCTGGGAGTGACCGACGGCCACGGTGTGGGACATGACCTCGGAGTGACGGACGGCCACGGTGTGGGACATGACCTGGGAGTGACGGACGTCCACGGTGTGGGACATGACCTGGGAGTGACCGACGACCACGGTGTGGGACATGACCTGGGAGTGACCGACGACCACGGTGTGGGACATGACCTGGGAGTGACCGACGACCACGGTGTTGGTCCCTGTCCTCCCTGTCGTAACAGGGAGGACAGGAGACAGGACACGGAGGATTGACATGGACTGGGAAACGAATGGAGGATACGGAAGGAGGGACACGGAGGGGGAACACGGAGGGGGAACACGGAGCGGGGACACGGAGGGGGAACACGGAGCGGGGACACGGAGGGGGGACACGGAGGGGGGGGCACGGAGCGGGGACACGGAGGGGGGGCACGGAGGGGGGACACGGAGGGGGGGGCACGGAGGGAGGGAGCAGCAGCAGCAGTGCTAAGAGCCGTAATGAATATTGTATCCGTGTCTTTAGTGAGGAAGAGAGTGAAGGAACATTATGTAGGAAGGCACGGAGGCGGGAGGCTGAGGGAGGGAGGGAGGGAGGGAGGGGGAGAGAGAGAGAGAGAGAGAGAGAGAGAGAGAGAGAGAGAGAGAGAGAGAGAGAGAGAGAGAGAGAGAGAGAGAGAGAGAGAGAGAGAGAGAGAGAGAATGAGGAGAGAGAGAGAGAATGAGGAGAGAGAGAGAGAATGAGGAGAGAGAGAGAGAGAGAGAGAGAGAGAGAGAGAGAGAGAGAGAGAGAGAGAGAGAGAGAGAGAGAGAGAGAGAGAGAGAGAGAGAGAGAGAGAGAATGAGGAGAGAGAGAGAGAATGAGGAGAGAGAGAGAGAGAGAGAGAGAGAGAGAGAGAGAGAGAGAGAGAGAGAGAGAGAATCCCACCTCTAAACAGAGAAGATGGTACTGTGGCAACCAGCAATCAGGAGAAGGCTGATTTACTGGGAAACCACTTTGCTGCCAAGATGCAGGTCCCTGATCCTGAACGTCAGCCTCCACATCTTGCCCCATGCACTGTGTCTAGGTTGACTGAAGTGGTTATAAATCAGGCTGAAGTTCTCCATCTCCTTAACACGCTAGACACAAGCAAAGCTGTGGGGCCAGATAAGGTCAGTCCAAGACTACTACGCTGCTGCGCTGACCTGTTGGCTCCACCTCTCACGCGCCTCTTCCAACTGTGCCTAGTTCAAGGAATTTGGCCCTCCTTATGGAAGAAGGCAGACGTTGTTCCAGTGCACAAAAAGAAGAGCCGCTCAGTAGTTGGTAACTACTGACCTGTGTCACTGCTTTCCATTACTGGCAAGATCCTAGAATCATTAATTGCTCAGCAAATGCCATCATTTTTTGACCGTCAACGGCTAATTTGTGGTCGACAATATGGTTTTAGAAAAGGCCGATCAGCTGCTGATCTTTTGCTAAATCTCTCCTCTAAGTGGCATCAGTCACTGGATGAGTCCAAGATCAGCTGTGTTGTTGCTCTAGATATAGCAGGAGCCTTTGATAGGGTCTGGCACTCTGGATTAGCAGTGAAGCTTCAAGCTTTAGGCATTGCAGGCTCTATCTTAGTGTTATTAAAAGACTACCTTCAAGAACGGACTCTAAGGGTAGTCCTCAATGGAGCAGAATCCGATAGCCACTCAATTGGTGGCAGCGTTCCACAGGGTAGTGTGCTTGGCCCTCTGCTGTGGAATGTTTATTTCAACGATCTTCTTCATCTCATTCCTGAAGCTCAAGCCTATGCTGATGACTGTACTCTAACCTTTACATACAGAAAGAGGGAAATGCTAACTGCTGCAAGAATCATTAATCACAAACTTTCAGCTATTTCTACCTGGGGTAGGAGATGGCAGGTCACATTTGCGGCTGAGAAGACTCAAGCGATGATGATAACTAGACTGCATATGACGAATCGGACAGAACTGCAAATGGGTGGCAAATCCCTAGAGTTCACAGAAGAATTTGACGTCTTGGGAATGAAGTTCGACTCTTCAATGACAATGAAGAGCCATGTGATAAACCTAGCTAAAAAGGCAGCCAGGAAACTTACAGCACTACGGCGCATCTCATATCTTCTTGACAGCAAGGGATGCAAAACCTTATATGAAGCTCAAGTTCGCTCCCATCTTGAGTATGCACCCCTTTCCTGGATTGCCTGCCCCCCATCTTTCGTCAGACTGTTGGACAAAGTGGAGAGACGGGCTAAAAGGCTTATCTCTAGGCTTGACCAAGTCTGGTGGGAACGGTCTGAACATCAGAGCCTGCAACACCGTCGGGACGTTGTTGGTCTTACTGTTATGTACAAGGCCAACATTCTCAAAGTTCCGCACTTGGCCCAACTCCGTGGAGTACCAGTAGTTCCCACTCGTAACACTAGGCTCTCAACCTTCAACACTCTCATGCTGGAAGTGCCATTCTCAAGAACATCACTCCATCAGCGTTCATTCCTTCCGAGACTTACTCGCATCTGGAACTTGTTCGCTCAACAGGTTGATACACGGGAGATCAGGTCAACTGTTCACATGAAGACTCTGGCACACAGCTGGCTACTAGCTCATCCTGTTCCTTATATGATTGTTACTTAATGTTTTTTAATGAATAAAGGCTATTCCTTCTAAAGCATATAATAACAAGGCTCATGAAATAAATGGGCATCTAGGAGTAGGTTTCAACTTAGCTTACATAAGTTCAATATATGATAGTTCCCAATGTGTTAGTTTCAAAGTATACTCTTATGAAATAAATGAGTTTCTAGGTGTAGGCTTCAGATGAGCTGAGGTAGGATAACAGCTCTTGCTTGCAGTTTCACTAGGCATGTTATTAGGCATCCCTTATGAATCCTAGTCTTAGTTTAAAAACAAAAAAGAGAGAGAGAGAGAGCGAGAGAGAGAGAGAGAGAGAGAGAGAGAGAGAGAGAGAGAGAGAGAGAGAGAGAGAGAGAGAGAGAGAGAGAGAGAGAGGGAGGGAGGGAGGGAGAGAGGGAGGGAGGGAGGGAGGGAGAGAGGGAGGGAGGGAGAGAGGGAGGGAGGGAGAGAGAGAGACAGAGAGAGAGACAGAGAGAGACAGAGAGAGAGAGAGAGAGAGAGAGAGAGAGAGAGAGGGAGAGGGAGAGAGAGAGAGAGAGAGAGAGAGAGAGAGAGAGAGAGAGAGAGAGAGAGAGAGAGAGACAGAGAGAGAGAGAGAGAGAGAGAGAGAGAGAGAGAGAGAGAGAGAGAGAGAGAGAGAGAGAGAGAGAGAGAGAGAGAGAGAGAGAGAGAGAGAGAGAGAGAGAGAGAGAGAGAGAGAGAGAGAGAGAGAGAGAGAGAGAGAGAGAGAGAGAGGTCCACGTCACCAGGGATGAGAGTGAGGCCACTAAGTAAGAGGGATCCTAAGCATTTTAAGGAGGAAAACACTTACATAATTCAATTGAAGTTTGAAGGAGAGACAATAACACCAAGCCAGGAGTTGGCCAGGAGCTGTGAGAGGCCTCTCAACATGTTGGTGTATGTCAGTATACACTTATGTAGCTTAACAATCAACTATATGTAGCTTACCAATCAACAATATGTAGCTTACCAATCAACAATATGTAGCTTACCAATCAACAATATGTAGCTTACCAATCAACAGTATGTAACTTAACAATGAACAATATGTAATTACTGCTTTATTGTCATAAACTAAGCAAGATAATTTAACACCAGAGAGACTTGATGAAGATCTAGTTACCTGTCACTGCTGGTGAGTCTGGCACTGTTGTCCAGAGGTGAGACTGGCACTGCTGTCCAGAGGTGAGACTGGCACTGCTGTCCATAGGTGAGACTGGCACTGCTGTCAAGAGGTGAGACTGGCACTGTTGTCCAGAGGTGAGACTGGCACTGCTGTCCAGAGGTGAGACTGGCACTGCTGTCCAGAGGTGAGACTGGCACTGCTGTCCAGAGGTGAGACTGGCACTGCTGTCCAGAGGTGAGACTGGCACTGCTGTCCAGAGGTGAGACTGGCACTGCTATCCTGGGGAGGGGGGGGGGGTCTGGCACGTGGTTTGAAGCAGGGAGCGCCGGCCCCCCCCCCCCCCCGCCACTGTTCCAGATTCCGGTGAGATGGAAGCATTTTTTGCCTTTCTCAGATCAATATGAATAGAAGTAATTTGTATATTAACTGATGGCTTTAAAAAGTTGAAAAGTAATATAGGAACATTTAATGTCCAACAAGTGATGGGTTCAGAAAAATGTGCTTTCGCCCGCGTTGCTCCTGCTTCCCCGGGGGCAGCGATGGTCAGTGATTGGCCCGGAGGTCAGACAATGGTCTCTATACACTCATAATACCCGCGCTCTTATTGCTGGCTGTTGTGGGAGGGAACTACATCATACCATCCGCCTGACCATCTGTAGTCTGGGCTACGACTATACGTTTGTGACCAGATGCCCAGCTAGGACCATGATCAAGGGACCAGATGCCCAGCTAGGACCAGCACCACGTGACCAGATGCCCAGCTAGGACCATGATCAAGGGACCAGATGCCCAGCTAGGACCAGCACCACGTGACCAGATGCCCAGCTAGGACCATGATCAAGGGACCAGATGCCTAGCTAGGACCATGATCAAGGGACCAGATGCCCAGCTAGGACCATGATCAAGGGACCAGATGCCCAGCTAGGACCATGATCAAGGGACCAGATGCCCAGCTAGGACCATGATCAAGGGACCAGATGCCCAGCTAGGACCAGCACCACGTGACCAGATGCCCAGCTAGGACCATGATCAAGGGACCAGATGCCTAGCTAGGACCATGATCAAGGGACCAGATGCCCAGCTAGGACCATGATCAAGGGACCAGATGCCCAGCTAGGACCATGATCAAGGGACCAGATGCCCAGCTAGGACCATGATCAAGTGACCAGATGCCCAGCTAGGACCAGCACCACTTGACCAGATGCCCAGCTAGGACCATGATCAAGGGACCAGATGCCTAGCTAGGACCATGATCAAGGGACCAGATGCCCAGCTAGGACCATGATCAAGGGACCAGCTAGGACCATGATCAAGGGACCAGCTAGGACCATGATCAAGGGACCAGATGCCCAGCTAGGACCATGATCAAGGGACCAGATGCCCAGCTAGGACCATGATCAAGGGACCAGATGCCCAGCTAGGACCATGATCAAGGGACCAGATGCCCAGCTAGGACCATGATCAAGGGACCAGATGCCCAGCTAGGACCATTATCAAGGGACCAGATGCCCAGCTAGGACCATGATCAAGGGACCAGATGCCCAGCTAGGACCAGCACCACGTGACCAGATGCCCAGCTAGGACCATGATCAAGGGACCAGATGCCCAGCTAGGACCATGATCAAGGGACCAGATGCCCAGCTAGGACCATGATCAAGGGACCAGATGCCCAGCTAGGACCAGCACCACGTCACCAGATGCCCAGCTAGGACCAGCACCACGTCACCAGATGCCCAGCTAGGACCAGCACCACGTCACCAGATGCCCAGCTAGGACCTGCACCACGTGACCAGATGCCCAGCTAGGACCAGCACCATGTGACCAGATGCCCAGCTAGGACTAGCACCACGTCACCAGATGCCCAGCTAGGACCAGCACCACGTCACCAGATGCCCAGGTAGGACCAGCACCACATGATCAGATGCCCAGCTAGGACCAGCACCACGTCACCAGATGCCCAGCTAGGACCAGCACCACGTGACCAGATGCCTAGCTAGGACCAGCACCACGTGAGTAGATGCCCAGCTAGGACCAGCACCACGTGAGTAGATGCCCAGCTAGGACCAGCACCACGTGAGTAGATGCCCAGCTAGGACCAGCACCACATGACCAGATGCCCAGCTAGGACCAGCGTTAGGGGTAACAAGACTTGCTAGGGATGAACGTAAGTTGGTCGGTTCAAAGACTCGTCAAGGCCAACACCTTTTTGAAATCGTGTTGTGACGCTGCTGTTTGAACTCAAAGCCGCAGCTGTGAACCAAGAGCTGAACCAAGAGGTTGTAGTGTTGTAACTAGCGTTTTTTTTTTTGAGATATATACAAGAGTTGTTACATTCTTGTACAGCCTCTAGTACGCGTAGCGTTTCGGGCAGGTCCCTGGAATACGATCCCCGCCGCGAAGAATCGTTGTTACAACCAAGTACACATTTTACTGTTGCGTTAAACAGAGGCTACAGTTAAGGAATTGCGCCCAGTAAATCCTCCCCGGCCAGGATACGAACCCTGGACATAGCGCTCGCGGAACGCCAGGCGAGTGTCTTACCACTACACCACGGAGACTGCGAGACTGGAGACTGCGGTTGTTACATCACATCAATGACGGAGCCTTGTAGAGCATCTGAGATAGGCTGAAGTGCAGATTGATGAAGATTAAGCCACCCAAGATGTGGCACGGGCATGACTAGCCCGTAAAAATAGGTGCAGTATGTAGTGAGAAATGTTTATACTGAGGCGATGAACGATCCGTGAGCCTCACGGCGGGCGAGGCCATCACTTGTATAGCGTTTTGCTGGTAAAATGTTCTGTTTTGCATGTGAGCAGCCATGTAATCTGCAATGAAAATTAATTGAAAAATATTAAATGCTTTGGGGGAAAACTGATGATAATAGTGTTCGCTGGAAGTGTTTGTGTCGTCGGTTAAGGAAGTGTTCGCTGGAAGCGTTTGTGTCGTCGGTTAAGGAAGTGTTCGCTTGGTAGAGTTTGTGTCGTCGGTTAGGAAGTGTTCGCTTGGAGCGTTTGTGTCGTTGGTTAAGGAAGTGTTCGCTGGGAGAGTTTGTGTCGTCGGTTAAGGAAGTGTTCGCTGGGAGAGTTTGTGTCGTCGGTTAAGGAAGTGTTCGCTGGGAGTGTTTGTTTCGTTGGTTAAGGAAGTGTTCGCTGGGAGTGTTTGTTTCGTTGGTTAAGGAAGTGTTCGCTGGGAGTGTTTGTGTCGTTGATTAAGGAAGTGTTCGCTGGAAACGTTTGTGTATTTCGCTATATATAACACAAACGCTATATATTTCCATTTATTGGAAGCCCTTAACTATTGTGTCCATTTTCAATGAACTCAATAGATTTATGATATCTATAAAATAAAGTATTATTTTTATTAATATAAATATATATTATTGCATACAGAGGCGAATACATGTATAAAGGCAGGGTTTAAGGGAAGGTTGGCTCGGCCAGTCACCGCGAGCCTCAACCCGCCATCTATGTTTACACCTGTAACAACACTTCAATAACTTACTCTCAAGGGGAAGACTTTAAACAGTTTGTGATTAAACAAGATTATACGATATACGATCATACATATTATATGTGCATGTTATATGTGATTTGTATATTTATTATTTACTAGCTATATCCGACCATGCGTTGTTGTGGCTGAGCAAGGCATGTGCGTTGCTTAGCCACAGCAACCATCCCCTGTCCCCCAGTCTTCCCAACCATTTCCCCCCTTCTCTGTCCTCTCGTCCTCCCTACCATCCCCCACTCCCCTATCCCTCTTGTTCTCCCCACCATTCTCCATTCCCCTGTGCCCTCGTCCCAACCATCCCCAACTCCCTCATCCCCTCGTCCTCCCCACCATTCCCCACTCCCTCATCCGATGCATTCCCAAATGATCTGGAGTTCCCATCAGAAAATTTGGAACATCATATGATTTCAGGTTCCCATCACAGATATATAAGAAAAACAGTTAAAAAAACGAAATGAAAACAATTAACAAACTAAAAAAATAAACTATACTCAGGAAATGAACGGTATGGTAAACAACACAGCTCAATTCCAACACAATGTCACACAAAATAAATAAATCAAAATGAAAATAAATTGAAATCTATGAAAATTCATTACACACAATATCAGAATTGCGTGATGCATCAAATGAACAAATCCACGAGGGTCGTGACAAGGATTGTAACCTGCGTCCGAGTCTGGGAAGGCAGACGAGGAGCAGCATCTGGGATGCTCTCGCACGCACGTTCGAATCCTCGTTACGACCCTTGTGGATTTGCTCATATGAAAATTCAATTTATCAATGAAATAGGAAACAAAAAGATGGAATCATAACATATTTAGAATACTGTGTTTTGCTTTTACGTGCAACCGATGGCCCTGTTTTTCACAAAAAAACGTGTTTTTACCTGTCACAGGTGTGGCTTCTATATAGTTGGCATATAAAAATACGCGCATATTCGATTGGAACGTTGTTTCAAAATTTAAAACCAATAGTGAAGAACTCACCGAGATTAGTGATTTTGAACAAACGAACATTTACATTTACATTTTTAGAGATTGACATAAATTGTGTTTGAAGCTGCTTCCACGACAGACAATATTCTCTTTGTGCGCATCCCTTGCTCACTCACACAAGTGGTCCCCTCCTTGTGTGTCCCCGCGTCCTGGTCCCCTCCTTGTGTGTCCCCGCGTCCTGGTCCCCTCCTTGTGTGTCCCCGCGTCCTGGTCCCCTCCTTGTGTGTCCCCTCGTCCTGGTCCCCTCCTTGTGTGTCCCCTCGTCCTGGTCCCCTCTTTGTGTGTCCCCTCGTCCTGGTCCCCTACTTGTGTGTCCCCTCGTCCTGCTCCCCCCTTGTGTGTCCCCTCGTCCTGGTCCCTTCATTGAGTGTCCCCTCGTCCTGGTCCCCACTTGTGTGTCCCCTCGTCCTGGTCCCCCACTTGTCTGTCCCCTCGTCCTGGTCCCCTCTTTGTGTGTCCCCTCGTCCTGATCCCCACTTGTGTGTCCCCTCGTCCTGGTCCCCCTTGTGTGTCCCCTCGTCCTGATCCCCACTTGTGTGTTCCCTCGTCCTGATCCCCACTTGTGTGTCCCCTCGTCCTGATCCCCACTTGTGTGTCCCCTTATCCTGGTCCCCTCCTTGTGTGTCCCCTCGTCCTGAAACCCACTAGTATGTCCCCTCGTACTGGTCCCCTCCTTGTGTGTCCCCTCGTCCTGGTCCCCCACTCGTGTGTCCCCTCGTCCTGGTCCCCCACTTGTGTGTCCCCTCGTCCTGGTCCCCCACTTGTGTGACCCCTCGTCCTGGTCCCCCACTTGTGTGTCCCCTCGTCCTGGTCCCCCCTTGTGTGTCCCCTCGTCCTGGTCCCCCACTTGTGTGTCCCCTCGTCCTGGTCCCCCTTTTGTGTCCCCTCGTCCTGGTCCCCCACTCGTGTGTCCCCTCGTCCTGGTCCCCCCCTTGTGTGTCCCCTCGTCCTGGTCCCCCAATCGTGTGTCCCCTCGTCCTGGTCCCCCCTTGTGTGTCCCCTCGTCCTGGTCCCCCCCTTGAGTCCCCTCGTCCTGGTCCCCCACTTGTGTGTCCCCTCGTCCTGGTCCCCCCTTGTGTGTCCCCTCGTCCTGGTCCCCCCCTTGTGTGTCCCCTCGTTCTGGTCCCCCACTCGTGTGTCCCCTCGTCCTGGTCCCCCACTCGTGTGTCCCCTCGTCCTGGTCCCCCACTTGTGTGTCCCCTCGTCCTGGTCCCCCACTTGTGTGTCCCCTCGTCCTGGTCCCCCCTTGTGTGTCCCCTCGTCATGGTCCCCCCTTGTGTGACCCCTCGTCCTCGTCCCCCCTTGTGTGACCCCTCGTCCTCGTCCCCCACTCGTGTGTCCCCTCGTCCTGGTCCCCCCCTTGTGTGTCCCCTCGTCCTGGTCCCCCCTTGTGTGATCCCTCGTCCTCGTCCCCCCTTGTGTGACCCCTCGTCCTGGTCCCCAACTCGTGTGTCCCCTCGTCCTGGTCCCCCACTTATGTGTCCCCTCGTCCTGGTCCCCACTTGTGTGTCCCCTCGTCCTGGTCCCCACTTGTGTGTCCCCTCGTCCTGGTCCCCACTTGTATGTCCCCTCGTCCTGGTCCCCCCTTGTGTGTCCCCTCGTCCTGGTCCCCTCCTTGTGTGTCCCCTCGTCCTGGTCCCCCACTTGTGTGTCCCCTCGTCCTGGTCCCCCACTTGTGTGTCCCCTCGTCCTGGTCCCCCACTTGTATGACCCCTCGTCCTGGTCCCCCACTTGTGTGTCCCCTCGTCCTGGTCCCCCCCTTGTGTGTCCCCTCGTCCTGGTCCCCCACTTGTGTGTCCCCTCGTCCTGGTCCCCCCCTTGTGTGTCCCCTCGTCTTTGTCCCCCAATCGTGTGTCCCCTCGTCCTGGTCCCACCTTGTGTTTCCCCTCGTCCTGGTCCCCCACTTGTGTGTCCCCTCGTCCTGGTCCCCCCCTTGTGTGTCCCCTCGTCCTGGTCCCCCACTTGTGTGTCCCATCGTCCTGGTCCCCCACTTGTGTGTTCCCTCGTCCTCGTCCCCCACTTGTGTGTCCCCTCGTCCTGGTCCCCCACTTGTGTGTCCCATCGTCCTGGTCCCCCCCTTGTGTATCCCCTCGTCCTGGTCCCCCACTTGTGTGTCCCATCGTCCTGGTCCCCCACTTGTGTGTTCCCTCGTCCTCGTCCCCCACTTGTGTGTCCCCTCGTCCTGGTCCCCCACTTGTGTGTCCCATCGTCCTGGTCCCCCACTTGTGTGTTCCCTCGTCCTCGTCCCCCACTTGTGTGTCCCCTCGTCCTGGCCCCCCACTTGTGTATCCCCTCGTCCTGGTCCCCCCTTGTGTGTCCCCTCGTCCTGGTCCCCCACTTGTGTGTCCCCTCGTCCTGGCCCCCCCTTGTGTGTCCCCTCGTCCTGGTCCCCCCACTCGTGTGTCCCCTCGTCCTCGTCTCCCACTTGTGTGTCCCCTCGTCCTGGTCCCCCACTTGTGTGTCCCCTCGTCCTGTTCCCCACTTGTGTGTCCCCTCGTCCTGGTCCCCCCTTGTGTGTCCCCTCGTCCTGGTCCCCCCTTGTGTGTCCCCTCATCGTGGTCCCCTCCTTGTGTGTCCCCTCGTCCTGGTCCCCCCCTTGTGTGCCCCCTCGTCCTGGTCCCCCACTTGTGTGTCCCCTCGTCCTGGTCCCCCCCTTGTGTGTCCCCTCATCGTGGTCCCCTTCTTGTGTGTCCCCTCGTCCTGGTCCTCCCCTTGTGTGTCCCCTCGTCCTGGTCCCCACTTGTGTGTCCCCTCGCCCTGGTCCCCTCCTTGTGTGTCCCCTCGTCCTGGTCCCCCACTTGTGTGTCCCCTCGTCCTGGTCCCCCCTTGTGTGTCCCCTCGTCCTGGTCCCCCACTTGTGTGTCCCCTCGTCCTGGTCCCTTACTTGTGTGTCCCCTCGTCCTGGTCCCTTACTTGTGTGTCCCCTCGTCCTGGTCCCCCACTTGTATGTCCCATCGTCCTCGTCCCCTCCTTGTGTGTCCCCTCGTCCTGGTCCCCCACTTGTGTGTCCCCTCGTCCTGGTCCCCCCTTGTGTGTCCCCTCGTCCTGGTCCCCCACTTGTGTGTCCCCTCGTCCTGGTCCCCCCTTGTGTGTCCCCTCGTCCTGGTCCCCCCTTGTGTGTCCCCTCGTCCTGGTCCCCCACTTGTGTGACCCCTCGTCCTGGTCCCCCACTCGTGTGTCCCCTCGTCCTGCTCCCCCCCTTGTGTGTCCCCTCGTCCTGGTCCCCCCTTGTGTGACCAATTGTGCTGGCCTCACCCTTTATATAACGCTTGTCTTGGTCCAGCCTCTATATGACCTCTTGTTTGACCCCTCTATATGACCTCTTGTGTGACCCCTTTGTGACCCCTCTATGTGACCTCTTGTATGACCCCTCTATATGACCTCTTGTGTGACCCCTTTGTGACCCCTCTATATGACCTCTTGTATGACCCCTCTATATGACCTCTTGTATGACCCCTCTATATGACCTCTTGTGTGACCCCTCTATATGACCTCTTGCATGACCCCTTATGTGACCCGCCGTCCTGATCTCTCCGTTAGAGCTAGACCATTGCAGTTACTCGTCGGTCATCTCGTGCTGGGAACAGCTAAATCAGTTTGTAGTTGACTTGCTTGTTAGAGTGAGTAGTTTGATGTCCTGCCGCGGCGTCACGATGATATCAACACGAACCCAACATTATTGTGCTCTCTTCCCCCGTACGGTCTAGCTACCTGCAGGTCGGGTTTCAATCCCCGACCTTCCAAGTGGTTGGTCAGCATTCCTTCCTATCGTCCCATCCCAAATCCTTATCCTGCAGCTATATAGTCGTAATGGCTTGGCGCTTTCCCCCAGATAATTCCCTCCCTCCCTCCCTTCCCCACCACTGTGTAAACTCCTCCCCTCCTCCACCCTGAAGATAACGGTGCCATAGCGTTAGTGATCAGAGAGCCATAGGGGTTTCCGGTGCATATAAGATATACCGTTATCATGAAGTCTGGGAATATTATTCAACACGATCTCCAATAAACTGCTCGTTACGTGACGTCTATGGGATTATGCGATCCTTTAGCTCAGCGTATTTCTCAGAGATTGAAGGGCACTATTAGGGGAGAACGCTAAGCTATTAAGATTATGTAGCACTGGGAAGGGATCAGGATAAGGATTTGGAAATCCCTCTGGATTAGACTCTGGTGCCATCGTAACTCCCAACCTCGCTGTCCCCTCTGATGCTTATGATGGTCTGTAGTTACTGTATTGCTATCATGGGTCCTGGTATGAAGCGGGTCCTGTAGACTTTGGTCCTGTCATTCCTATAGACTTTGGTCCTGTATCATTATATAAGTTGAGGGATCACAGGTAGGTAGTTTCCCTTCAGTGTGTGTGTGTGTGTGTGTGTGTGTGTGTGTGTGTGTGTGTGTGTGTGTGTGTGTGTGTGTGTATTCACCTAGTTGTGTTTGCGGGGGTTGAGCTCTGGCTCTTTGGTCCCGCCTCTCAACCGTCAATCAACAGGTGTACAGATTCCTGAGCCTACTGGGCTCTATCATATCTACCCTTGAAACCGTGTATGGAGTCAGCCTCCACCACATCACTTCCTAATGCATTCCATTTGTCAACCACTCTGACACTAAAAAAGTTCTTTCTAATATCTCTGTGGCTCATTTGGGCACTCAGTTTCCACCTGTGTCCCCTTGTGCGTGTTCCCCTTGTGTTAAATAGACTGTCTTTATCTACCCTATCAATTCTCTTCAGAATCTTGAATGTGGTGATCATGTCCCCCCTAACTCTTCTGTCTTCCAGCGAAGTGAGGTTTAATTCCCGTAGTCTCTCCTCGTAGCTCATACCTCTCTGCTCGGGTACTAGTCTGGTGGCAAACCTTTGAACCTTTTCCAGTTTAGTCTTATGCTTGACTAGATATGGACTCCATGCTGGGGCTGCATACTCCAGGATTGGCCTGACATATGTGGTATACAAAGTTCTGAATGATTCTTTACACAAGTTTCTGAATGCCGTTCGTATGTTGGCCAGCCTGGCATATGCAGCTGATGTTATCCTCTTGATATGTGCTGCAGGAGACAGGTCTGGCGTGATATCAACCCCCAAATCTTTTTCTTTCTCTGACTCCTGAAGAAGTTCCTCTCCCAGGTGATACCTTGTATCTGACCTCCTGCTCCCTACACCTATCTTCATTACATTACATTTGGTTGGGTTAAACTCTAACAACCATTTGTTCGACCATTCCTTCAGCTTGTCTAGGTCTTCTTGAAGCCTCAAATAGTCCTCTTCTGTTTTAATCCTTCTCATAATTTTAGCATCGTTCGCAAACACTGAGAGAAATGAATCGATACCCTCCGGGAGATCATTTACATACATCATAAACAAGATAGGACCGAGTACAGAGCCCAGTGGGACTCCACTGGTGACTTCACGCCAATCGGAGGTCTCACCCCTCACCGTAACTCTCTGCTTCCTATTGCTTAGGTACTCCCTTATCCACTGGAGCACCTTACCAGCTACACCTGCCTGTCTCTCCAGCTTATGTACCAACCTCTTATGCGGTACTGTGTCAAAGGCTTTCCGACAATCCAAAAAAATGCAGTCCGCCCAGCCCTCTCTTTCTTGCTTAATCTTTGTCACCTGATCGTAGAATTCTATCAAGCCTGTAAGGCAAGATTTACCCTCCCTGAACCCATGTTGGCGATTTGTCACGAAGTCCCTTCTCTCCAGATGTGTTACCAGGTTTTTTCTCACGATCTTCTCCATCACCTTGCATGGTATACAAGTCAAGGACACTGGCCTGTAGTTCAGTGCCTCTTGTCTGTCGCCCTTTTTGTATATTGGGACCACATTTGCCGTCTTCCATATTTCTGGCAGGTCTCCCGTCTCCAGTGACTTACTATACACTATGGAGAGTGGCAAGCAAAGTGCCTCTGCACACTCTTTCAGTATCCATGGTGAGATCCCGTCTGGACCAACAGCCTTTCTAACATCCAGATCCAGCAGGTGTTTCTTGACCTCCTCTCTCGTAATTTCGAACTCTTCCATGGCCGCCTGGTTTACCTCCCTCTCTCCTAGCACAGTGACCTCACCTTGTTCTATTGTGAAGACCTCCTGGAACCTCTTGTTGAGTTCTTCACACACCTCTTTGTCATTCTCTGTATTCCTGTCCTCGCTTGTTCGAAGTTTCAATACCTGTTCATTCACAGTTGTTTTCCTTCTGATGTGACTGTGGAGTAGCTTTGGTTCGGTCTTGGCTTTGTTTGCTATATAATTTTCAAAACTTTTCTCTGCTTCTCTTCTCACCCTGACGTACTCATTCCTGGTTCTCTGGTATCTCTCTCTGCTTTCTGGTGTTCTGTTATTCCGGAAGTTCCTCCACGCCCTTTTGTTCAGTTTCTTCGCTTCCATACATGCCCTATTATACCATGGATTCTTCTGTTGCTTCTCGGATTTTTCCTTTTGGGCCGGGATGAACCTGTTTACTGCCTCCTGACACTTTTGGGTGACATAGTCCATCATGTCTTGTACAGACTGAGCTCTGAGGTCTGTGTCCTATGGTATATCCCTTAGGAAACTTCTCATCTCCTTATAATTTCCTTTTCAGTATGCCAGCCTTAGGTTTCCTAGTTCTTTTTTGGGGGAGATATCCAGAGGTTGAAAATGGGAAACAGATTCACTGAAAATGAAAAGGAAATGTGTGAAACATTAAACGAAAAGTTCTAAAGTGTGTTTGTACAAAATGAAATCTTCAGAGAACCAGACACAATAAGAATTCAGGCGAACATCATAGAGCACATAGAGGTGTCTAGAGATAAAGTGGAAAATATGCTAAAGGAGCTCAGTAATAACAAAGCAGTTGGTCCAGATGGAGTTTCACCATGGGTTCTGAGAGAATGTGCATCTGAACTCAGCATTCCATTTCACCTGATCTTTCAGGCATCCCTGTTTACAGGAGTTGTAGCTGATGTTTGGAAAAAGGCTAACAGTTCCAATCTACAAAAGTGGCAGCAGGGAAGACCCCCTTAATTATAGACCTGTATCATTGACAAGTGTAATAGTGAAAATATTGAAAAAATAATAAAATCTAAATGGGTAGAACACCTGGAGAGAAATGATATAATATCAGACAGACAGTATGGTTTTCGATCTGGAAGATCCTGTGTATCGAATTTACTCAGTTTCTATGATCGAGCCACAGAGATTTTACAGGAAAGAGATGGTTGGGTTGACTGCATCTATCTGGACCTAAAAAAGGCTTTCAGCAGTGTTTCACACAAGAGGTTGTTCTAAAAACTGAAAAATATTGGAGGGGTGACAGGTAAGCTTCTAACATGGATGAAAAATGTTCTGACTGATAGAAAAATGAGGGCAGTGATCAGAGGCAATGTATCAGACTGGAGAAATGTCACAAGTGGAGTGCCACAGGGTTCAGTTCTTGCACCAGTGATGTTTATTGTCTACATAAATGATCTACCAGTTGGTATACAGAATTATATGAACATGTTTGCCGATGATGCTAAGATAATAGGAAGGATAAGAAACTTAGATGATTGTCATGTCCTTCAAGATGACCTGGACAAAATAAGTATATGGAACACCACTTAGCAAATGGAATTTAAAGTGAATAAATGCCATGTTATGGAATGTGGAATAGGAGAACATAGACTCCACACAACCTATAAATTATGTGAGAAATCTTTAAAGAATTCTGATAAAGAAAGAGATCTAGGGGTGGTTCTAGATAGAAAACTATCACCTGACGACCACATAAAGAACGTTGTGCGAGGAGCCTATGCCACGCTTTCTAACTTCAGAATTGCTTTTAAATACATGAATGGCGATATACTAAAGAAATTGTTCACGACTTTTGTTAGCCGAAAGCTAGAATATGCAGCGGTTGTGTGGTGCCCATATCTTAAGAAGCACATCAATAAACTGGAAAAGATGCAAAGACACGCTACTAAGTGACACGCTGCTAACTGAAGGGCAAGAGCTACGAGGAGAGGTTAGAGGCGTTAAATATGCCAAAACTAGAAGACAGAAGAAAAAGAGGTGATATGATCACTACTGTTACGACCCTGGGTTCTTCAGTAGAAACCAGAGGTCAAAATTTAACTAAATAAGCTATGTTAAGAGTAGTAAATTGCAACTCGATGTGTCTTTGTTTGTATCTTCCCTGCCAGACGTAAGACTATTCTTGTTTCTCAAAGAGAATTTAAAGACTGAGCTGGGGGTTGATTATTAAATAATCACATAGGCACCAACTATGTTTACTAATACTCATTGTAAAGTAAACCTGAGTAAACTTGGTATAGGGCTGCGGTATGATTAGTTGAGCAGTCTGCCGGCAGCAGCCAGTTGGGGGGAAGGAGAGGGAGACTCCATCTTTTTTTTCTGAGCTGGCGTGGTGTGGACAGGATCCTCCTACCCTTCCTCTTCGTTTCCTTATTTCTGTGTCTTGTTCAAGATAAGTACCGAGTTATTATTCCATGTCTGGCATACTCATGTTCTATGTGTAGAGTAGTATACTTTGTGTGTAGTAGGTGTGTTTAGAGTTTATATTAATAGTTATTCTAAAGGGGGTCCCATTGGAACTACGTGGTCCCCTACCCTAAGCTGACTCTAACTTCAAGTTATTCAATAGTAGAGCTTTACCCTAGCTTGTGTTCAGTGTAAAACCTTGTATCCTGCCTATGTGGACCAAGGCTTTTAACGTAAGGTAGTGTGGTAAAGTTATTATTATTATTGTTATTGGTGTGAATGTATTTGGGGGGCTGTTAAGGGGTTAATAAATAAGTACATGAATTATAAGAGTATCGTTCTTCCTGTGTAGGAGATCTTGATCATTCCCTAGACTGACCTTGTTGTGTAGCCAAGTAGTCAGCACTACTTCTAGTTTCCATGGGGGCCGGGCCTTACTGATCTCCCCAAATAGATACATCTTTATTCTGACTGACCTTACCCCTGAATAGCACTAGTTTCCCCATAGCAAGCCCACCATTTTTTTATAACATACAAAATAGTAACAGGAATTGATAAAATCGATAGGGAAGAATTCATGAGACCTGGAACTTTAAGAACAAGAGGTCATAGATTTAAACTAACTAAACACAGATGCCGAAGAAATATAAGAAAATTCACTTTCGCAAACAGAGTGGTAGACGGTTGGAACAAGTGAGAAGGTGGTGGAGGCCAAGACCGTCAGTAGTTTCAAAGCGTTATATGACAAAGAGTCCTGGGTAGACGGGACACCACGAGACACTCTCCTCCTGTAACTACACCTAGGTAGTTACACACACACACACACCAAAGAGCCAGAACTCAGCCCCCGCAAACACAAATAGGTGAGTACACACACACACACACACACACACACACACACACACACACACACACACACACACACACACACACACACACACACACACACACAAACAAAAAACATCAGGACAGTCTCTTGAGGTTATCTTGAGATAATTTCAGGGCTTAGTGTCCCCGCGGCCCGGTCCTCGACCAGGCCTCCACCCCCAGGAAGCTGCCAGTGACAGCTGATTAAATTCCAGGTACCTATTTACTGCTAGGTAACAGGAGCATCAGGGTGAAAGAAACTCTGCTCATTGTTTCTCTCCGGCGCCCGGGATCGAACCCGGGACCACAGGATCACGCGTCCAGTGTTCTGTTCGCTCAGCCACCAGCTCCTCCAGGAACCTGGGGAGGAACTACAGGAACCTGTGTAAGGAATCATTCAGAATCTTGTACACCACGTATGTAAGACCAATCCTGGAGTATGCGGCCCCAGCATGAGCCCGTACCTTGTCAAGCACAAGACGAAGCTGGAAAAAGTTCAGAGGTATGCCAATAGACTAGTCCCACAACTGAGAAGCACGAGTTACGAGGAAAGGCTGCGGGAAATGCACCTTACGACACTGGAAGGCAAGAGTGAGGGGAGACATGATCACTACCTACAAAATCCTCAGGGGAATTGACAGGGTAGACAGGGATAAACTATTCAACACTGGTGGTACACGAACAAGGGGACACAGGTAAAAACTGAGTACCCAAATGAACCACAGAGACGTTAGAAAAAACTTTTTCAGTGTCAGAGTAGTTAACAGGTGGAATGCATTAGGCAGTGACGTGGTGGAGGCTGACTCCATACACAGCTTCAAATGTAGATATGATAGAGCCCGGTAGGCCCAGGAATCTGTACACCAGTTGATTGACAGTTGAGAGGCGGGACCAAAGAGCCAAAGCTCAACCACCGTAAGCACCAATAGGTGAGTACAAGTAGGTGAGTACACACACACACACACATACGGTTGAGAGGCGGGACCAAAGAGCCAGAGCTCAACCCCCGCAAACACAACTTGGTGAGTACAACTAGGTGAGTACACACACACACACACACACACACACACACACTGTCTTACCAGTACTCTTTGTCGTATAACGGTTTGAAACCACTGACGGTTTTAGCCTCCACCACCTTCTCACTGAGCTTGTTCCAACCGTCTACCATTCTGTTTGCAAAAGAAAATGTTCTAATATTTTTTTCGGCACCTTTGTTCTAATATTTTTTTTCGGCACCTTTGTTTCCTTAGCTTGAATCTGTGTTCCATTGTTCATGATGTTGCTGGTTTCAAGAATTCTCTTTCTTCTGTCTTCTAGTTTGGGCATGTTTAATGCCTCGAGTCTCCTCGTAACTTTTGTTTTTCAGTTCCAGAAGCAATTTTGTTGCATGCCGTTGCACCTTTTCCAGTTTATTTATGTGCTTCTTGAGATTTTGAGTGTGTGTGTGTGTGTGTGTTTGTGTGTGTGTATACTTAGTTGTGCTTGCGGAGGATGAGCTCTGACTCTTTAGTCCCTGTCGTGTCTGCTGTCCCCATAGCATCGCTGGCGGCGTAGAACCTTCCTGAAATCACAAAAAACTCCTGGATAGGTATGTCAGGGGGGGGGGGGTTATGGAAAGTTTAATAAAAAGTCACCAGTTTACTGGGGTCGCAAAAACCAAAAAAATGGCTAACCTACTCATGAGAAACTCTCCAGACACAAAGCAGAACGCCTTGAAGGAGACCAACGTCGTCTATGCCTTTAAATGCCCACTTGGGGACTGTAAGCCCCAAAGAACTCAGTATATAGGCAAGACAACAACATCTCTTCCCAGGCGATTAACAATGCATAAGCAACAGGGCTATATTAAGGAACGTATAATCTCTTCCCACAACCAGACCATCACCAGAGAAGTCTTAACAAACAACACAGAAATCATCAATAGATACAGCGATAGCAGGCGGCTTGACATCTGCGAGGCACTACACATCAAAAAGTCAACACCAGCAATCAACAGTCAATTAATAATGCACAACTATATTCTACCCACTTCAAGACTCCGTACCAATATAGAAGCATGAAGAGGAAGTATGGGCCATTGACCCATACTTGATAGGCCCTTTGCAGTTACTTCCATTCTTCCCTCTCATTTATCCAATTTATACCCATTGCACCGTGTTCTGTCTTGTGTTGGTCAAAAGTTTGTTCACCTCATCCAAAACTGTTGCAACATATCACCTCACCCAAATGCGAGTATATAAGACAAGATGTTCAGTGTTTGCATTAGTAAAACTCTGTTTAGTGTTTTCAGGTTACAGTTGTGTGTGTGTAAACTAAAGTCTTTGAAAATGTAATAAGTTATTACGAAACGTGTTCAAGCGTCGCGTCAGACTAGAAATAAAAATGAATTTTGGGGAATTGATTTTTAAATTACCATCGACAGTAAAAAGTAACATAAGAAATATTGAGAAAATTCGTGTTAGAATTATTAATCTTACTTTTTCGGTCATATTTAACAACATATGCTTACAAGAAAGATTGCAACATATATATATATATATATATATATATATATATATATATATATATATATATATATATATATATATATATATATATATATTCTTGTAAGCATATATATATATGTTGTACCTAGTAGCCAGAACGCACTTCTCAGCCTACTATGCAAGGCCCGATTTGCGTAATAAGCCAAGTTTTCATGAATTAATTGTTTTTCGACTACCTAACCTACCTAACCTAACCTAACCTAACTTTTTCGGCTACCTAACCTAACCTAACCTATAAAGATAGGTTAGGTTAGGTTAGGTAGGGTTGGTTAGGTTCGGTCATATATCTACGTTAATTTTAACCCCAATAAAAAAAAAATGACCTCATACATAATGAAATGGGTAGTTTTATCATTTCATGAGAAAAAAATTAGAGATAATATATTAATTCACGAAAACTTGGCTTATTAGGCAAATCGGGCCTTGCATAGTAGGCCGAGAAGTGCGTTCTGGCTACTAGGTACGACATATATATATATATATGTATATATATATATATATATATATATATATATATATATATATATATATATATATATATATATATATATATATGTCGTACCTAGTAGCCAGAACGCACTTCTCTGCCTACTATGCAAGGCCCGATTTGCCTAATAAGCCAAGTTTTCATGATTTAATTGTTTTTCGACTACCTAACCTACCTAACCTAACCTAACTTTTTCGGCTACCTAACCTAACCTATAGAGATAGGTTAGGTTAGGTAGGGTTGGTTAGGTTCGGTCATATATCTACGTTAATTTTAACTCTCCCCCCAAAAAATTGACCTCTTACATAATGAAATGGGTAGCTTTATCATTTCATAAGAAAAAAATTAGAGAAAATATATTAATTCAGGAAAACTTGGCTTATTAGGCAAATCGGGCCTTGCATAGTAGGCCGAGAAGTGCGTTCTGGGCTACTAGGTACGACATATATATATATATATATATATATATATATATATATATATATATATATATATATATATATATAGGCAAGTATACCAGTATATAGGCAAGACATCAACATCTCTTTCCAGGTGTTTAACGATGCTGTTAATTTAACAATTGGCTGTTGATTGCTGGTGTTGACTTCTTGATGTGTAGTGCCTCGCAGACGTCTAGCCGCCTGCTATCGCTGTATCTATCGATGATTTCTGTGTTGTTTGCTAAGATTTCTCTGGTGATGGTTTGTTTGTGGGAAGAGGCTATATGTTCCTTAATGGAGCCCTGTTGCTTATGCATCGTTAAATGCCTGGAAAGAGATGTTGTTGTCTTGCCTCTTTACTGTTTTTTTTTTAGGCTTACAGTCCCCAAGAGGGCATTTGAAGGCATAGCCGACGTTGGTCTCTTTTAAAGCGTTCTGCTTTGTGTCTGGAGAGTTTCTCATGAGTAGGCTGGCCGTTTTTCTGGTTTTATAGTAAATCGTCAGTTGTATCTTCTGATTTTTGTCTGTAGGGATAACGTTTCTACTGACAATATCTTTCACGACCCTTTCCTCCGTTTTATGAGCTGTGGAAAAGAAGTTCCTGTAAAATAGTCTAATAGGGGGTATAGGTGTTGTGTTAGTTGTCTCTTCAGAGGTTGCATGGCGTTTCACTTTCCTTCTTATGATGTCTTCCACGAAACCATTGGAGAAGCCGTTGTTGACTAGGACCTGCCTTACCCTACAGAGTTCTTCGTCGACTTGCTTCCATTCTGAGCTGTGGCTGAGGGCACGGTCGACATGACGTCTGCGAGGCACTACTCATCAAGAAGTCAACATCAGCAATCAACAGCCAATTAATGCACAACTATATTCTACCCACTTCAAGACTCCGCTCCAATATAGAAGCGTCAAGAAATATGGACCAATAGGCTTTCTACAATTACTTCCATTCAATACCCATTGTTTCGTGTTCTGTCTTGTGTTTGAATTTAATACCCATTCAATACCCATTGTTTCGTGTTCTGTCTTGTGTTGGAATTTAATACCTATTGAATACCTATTGTTGAAAGTTCGTTTTTCACCTCATCCACCTCACCCAAATGTAGATATAAACCTCGAAGATGTGTAAGCTCTATTCAGTTTCAGTTGTGGTTGTAAACTAAAGTCTTTGAAAATGTAATAAGTTTTACGAAACGCGCTCAAGTGTCGCGTCAGACTAGAAATAAAAATGAATTTTGGAGAATTGACCTTTGAATTACCATCAACAGTGAAAAGAAACATAAGAAAGATAGAGAAAATTCGTGTTAGAATTATTATTCTTACTTTTTCGGTCATATTTAATAATATATATATATATATATATATATATATATATATATATATATATATATATATATACATAGTACAATATAATATAAGACAACATGATATCCCCTGACAATGAGTATTATATCCTCACAATACTCGTGACAGTCCCGCCTCTCAACTGTCAATCAACTGATGTACAGGTTTCTGAGCCTACTGGGCTCTATCATATCTTCATTTAAAACTGTGTATGGAGTCAGCCTCCACCACATCACTTCCTAATGCATTCCATTTGTCAACTATTCTGACACTAAACAAAATTCTTTCTAATGTTTCTATGGCTCATTCGGGCACTCAATTTCCACCTGTGTTCCCTAGTGTGTGTGTGCCCCTTGTGTTAAATAATCTATCTTTATCTACCCTAGCAATTCCCTTGAAAATCTTGTATGTGGTGATTATGTCCCCCCTAACTCTTCTGTCTTCCATCGACGTGAGGTTTAATTCCCGTAGTCTCTCCTCGTAGCTCATACCTCTCAGCTCGGGTACTAGTCTGGTGGCAAACCGCTGAGCCTTCTCCAATTTAGTTTCATGCTTGACGAGTTATTGACTCCATGATTGGAGCTGCCTTCTCCAGGATTGGTCTGACATACGTGGTATACAATCTTCTGAATGATTCCTTAAATAAGTTTCTAAATGCCGTTCTTATGTTGGCCAACCTGGCATATGCTGCTGAAGTTATCTTCTTGATGAGTGCTTCAAGGGACAGGACTGGTGTGATATCAATCCCCAGGTCTTTCTCTCTCTCTGATTCTAGAAGAATTTCATCTCCCAAATGATACCTTGTATCTGGTCTCCTGCTCCCTTCACCTATCTTCATTACATTTCATTTGGTTGGGTTAAACTCTAACAACCATTTGTTCGACCATTCCTGCAGCTTGTCCAGGTCTTCTTGAAGCCTCAAGCTGTCCTCCTCTGTCTTAATCCGTCTCATAATTTTGGCATCATCAGCAAACATTGAGAGGAATGAGTCTATACACTCTGGGAGACCATTTACGTATATCAGAAACAGGATAGACACATGACTATGTCTTAACTTTGTGTTTAACTTATATCCACATCGGAGTCGGTGGCTGACCGGATAGAATACTGGACGCGTGATCCTGTGGTCCCGGGTTCGATCCCGGGTGCCGGCGAGAAACAATAGGCAGTGTTTCTTTCACCTTGATGCCCCTGTTACCTAGCAGTAAATAGGTCCCTGGGAGTTAGTCAGCTGTCACGGGCTGCTTCCTGCGGGTGGAGGCCTGGTCGAGGACCGGGCTGCGGGGACACTAAGCCCCGAAATCATCTCAAGATCTCAAGAAGATGATTGTTACGGTAGCAGCACCATCGCTAGAGTAGGGGGGGGGGAGGGGACGATTTCGGCGCCTTCTATGGACCTGGGGCCGGATTCACGAAGCAGTAACGCAAGAACTTTCGAACATGTACATCTTTCCTCAATCTTTGACGGCTTTGGTTACATTTATTAAACAGTTTACAAACATGAAAACTTGCCAATCAACTGTTGTTATTGTTATAAACAGCCTCCTGGTGCTTCGGAGCTCATTAATTGTTTAATAATTGGAAACAAAACCGCCAAAGATTGAGAAAAGATCTACAGGTTCATTAGTGTTTGGGTAACTGCTTCGTTAATCTGGCCCCTGCACTCCAACTCCAAGGCATTAAGTGAAACGCAGACAACGCCACCTGTTGGCGGAGGCGGCGTCTGTGAAAGGCTCATGTTTTAAACCTGAGTGAGGATGTGAGGTCGCTGATGATGACGTCTGGTGAGTGAAGTAACGATATCAGCGCCATCTAAATTGTGCATTCGATTACAATTTCAGTTCTCCGATGAAAGATTGTCATCCTATGTGCTCCCTGTATACTTTCTTTCTGGCTTATGAGTTTTATGTTCACGGAAGTGACGTGGAAAGTCTATTGCGCTGTGGAAATCAGTTCACCTTGGGCAGTCCAGGGGCCAGATTCACGAAAGCACTTACGAACCTGTACATCTTCTCTCAATCTTTGACGGCTTTGTTTACAATCATTTAACAGTTAATGAGCTCCGAAGCACCAGGAGGCTGTTTATAACAATAATAACAGTTGATTGGCAAATTTTTATGCTTGTAAACTGTTTAATAAATGTAACCAAAGCCGTCAAAGATTGAGGAAAGATGTACACGTTCGTAAGTGCTTTCGTGAATCTGGCACCAGAACTCCTGACTTGTTTTCTGTGAAGACAAGTGGCCGCCGTCGGAAGTAAGCAGTGTGTTGGCTGTTGTAGGGAGCCGGTTGGCCGAGCGGACAGCACACTGGACTTGTGATCCTGTGGTCCTGGGTTCGAACCCGGGCGCCGGCGAGAAACAATGGGCAGAGTTTCTTTCACCCTATGCCCCTGTTACCTAGCAGTAAAATAGGCACCTGGGTGTTAGTCAGCTGTCACGGGCTGCTTCCTGGGGGTGGAGGCCTGGTCGAGGACCGGGCCGCGGGGACACTAAAGCCCCGAAATCATCTCAAGATAACCTCAAGATAAGATTGTACTTAGGCAGTGTAGTGTGAACTGACGTACCTGGGATTTGGCCAAGAGGAGTTACAACACGTTACAAAGTTACAAAGTTACAAAGTTACAAGTTACAAAGTTACAAAGTTACAAAGTTACGAAGTTACAAAGACCCCTGGAAGTGATTATATGTGACCCCTGTCAGCGTGCTGCTGAAGCCCTCTGCCAGGGTGTTAGAGACCCCTGGAGTGATTATATGTGACCCCTGTCAGCGTGTTGCTGAAGCCCTCTGCCAGGGTGTTAGAGACCCCTGGAGTGATTATATGTGACCCCTGTCAGCGTGTTGCTGAAGCCCTCTGCCAGGGTGTTAGAGACCCCTGGAGTGATTATATGTGACCCCTGTCAGCGTGTTGCTGAAGCCCTCTGCCAGGGTGTTAGAGACCCTGGAAGTGATAATATGTGACCCCTGTCAGCGTGTTGCTGAAGCCCTCTGCCAGGGTGTTAGAGACCCCTGGAGTGATTATATGTGACCCCTGTCAGCGTGTTGCTGAAGCCCTCTGCCAGGGTGTTAGAGACCCCTGGAGTGATTATATGTGACCCCTGTCAGCGTGTTGCTGAAGCCCTCTGCCAGGGTGTTAGAGACCCTGGAAGTGATAATATGTGACCCCTGTCAGCGTGTTGCTGAAGCCCTCTGCCAGGGTGTTAGAGACCCCTGGAGTGATTATATGTGACCCATGTCAGCGTGTTGCTGAAGCCCTCTGCCAGGGTGTTAGAGACCCCTGGAGTGATTATATGTGACCCCTGTCAGCGTGTTGCTGAAGCCCTCTGCCAGGGTGTTAGAGACCCCTGGAAGTGATTATATGTGACCCCTGTCAGCGTGCTGCTGAAGCCCTCTGCCAGGGTGTTAGAGACCCCTGGAGTGATTATATGTGACCCCTGTCAGCGTGCTGCTGAAGCCCTCTGCCAGGGTGTTAGAGACCCCTGGAGTGATTATATGTGACCCATGTCAGCGTGTTGCTGAAACCCTCTGCCAGGGTGTTAGAGACCCCTGGAGTGATTATATGTGACCCCTGTCAGCGTGCTGCTGAAGCCCTCTGCCAGGGTGTTTGAGACCCCTGGAGTGATTATATGTGACCCATGTCAGCGTGTTGCTGAAGCCCTCTGCCAGGGTGTTTCTGTAGAGCAGGTGTGGGGGAGTATGGACATCGTTACAATACGGTGTAGGACTGGCCCGTGTTGAGGAAGGTGAACTCGCCGCTGATTACCATTGAGCGTGGACGACGTATATTTGAAGATAGTGGACTCACCGGGATTTGAACAACACTACAGAGATATTGAGTGTCCTGGGTGAAAGCGACAGTGTGTACGTGAGTGTAGTTGTACTTCGATAGATAATATACTGATAACGGTATAATTGCATCTTGTTCATCCCCTTTATTCTTTTCACTGTTACTTGCTACCGTCAACTCTTGAGAACTTCCCCATTGACTTGGGGTAGGACCACAGACGAAGAGGGTATAAGGCACATTATGCAGAAAGAACCCGGTTACTGGCTCAACCTGGCCGTAACAAGGCTCAAAGAGCTTCGGCTCCTTGGTCCCGCCTCTCAACCGGTGTTCAGGTTCCTGAGCCTACTGGGCTCTGTCATATATCATATCATGTATGTATGTATGTGTGAGTGTGCATAAATGTGTATGTTTGTGTGTCTAAACTTACAGTATGCTTACTTTAAATTTATTTTCATGTATCTAGCCAAAGAGAATTCCAAATGCGTAAATGTTGTTGATGCTAGGAGTGCTTCAGAGTTAAAAATTCACGTGTGATTAAAACTACAAAAATGCTACTCGGGTAATTACCATAAGTAATGATCGCTTCTTGTTGATCCTCAAAGTAATAGTTCATTCAAAATTAATATTGCAATATGGGGGATGCTCATGTTGAAAGGTCTGTTGTATTTTGCATTCGCATCTCATCAAGTGAATTCTATCTTTATTTTCGAAAGATCTCTGAAAATAATAAATTAACATTCATAATGGGACAACGTCTTCATCATTCCTTAGAAACAGTGATGTTGATGAGGGTTTCTCCTTGCCTGTGCAACATACTTGTCAATTTCAACTAGGATGTTTCTACTTGGAACTATCCTTTTGCTTATAGGGAGTTGGTTCCAAACCTGCACACAGAAATAACATCACACGAGACCAGGAGGCATGGCAGGATGTACAGAATATCCCCGTTGAAAAGCTGAGATGCAATAGGTCCTCTGAGAGAGAACTATCAACATCAGAGGCCCGAGACTGTTCAACACGCTTCCACTACACATAAGGGGCATAACTGGCCGACCCCTCACAGTGTTCAAGAGAGAACTATCAACATCAGAGGCCCGAGACTGTTCAACACGCTTCCACTACACATAAGGGGCATAACTGGCCGACCCCTCACAGTGTTCAAGAGAGAACTATCAACATCAGAGGCCCGAGACTGTTCAACACGCTTCCACTACACATAAGGGGCATAACTGGCCGACCCCTCACAGTGTTCAAGAGAGAACTATCAACATCAGAGGCCCGAGACTGTTCAACACGCTTCCACTACACATAAGGGGCATAACTGGCCGACCCCTCACAGTGTTCAAGAGAGAACTATCAACATCAGAGGCCCGAGACTGTTCAACACGCTTCCACTACACATAAGGGACATAACTGGCCGACCCCTCACAATGTTCAAGAGAGAACTATCAACATCAGAGGCCCGAGACTGTTCAACACGCTTCCACTACACATAAGGGACATAACTGACCGACCCCTCACAGTGTTCAAGAGAGAACTATCAACATCAGAGGCCCGAGACTGTTCAACACGCTTCCACTACACATAAGGGACATAACTGACCGACCCCTCACAGTGTTCAAGAGAGAACTATCAACATCAGAGGCCCGAGACTGTTCAACACGCTTCCACTACACATAAGGGGCATAACTGGTCGACCCCTCACAGTGTTCAAGAGAGAACTATCAACATCAGAGGCCCGAGACTGTTCAACACGCTTCCACTACACATAAGGGACATAACTGGCCGACCCCTCACAGTGTTCAAGAGAGAACTATCAACATCAGAGGCCCGAGACTGTTCAACACGCTTCCACTACACAAAAGGGACATAACTGGTCGACCCCTCACAGTGTTCAAGAGAGAAGTATCAACATCAGAGACCCGAGACTGTTCAACACGCTTCCACTACACATAAGGGACATAACTGGCCGACCCCTCACAGTGTTCAAGAGAGAACTATCAACATCAGAGGTCCGAGACTGTTCAACACGCTTCCACTACACAAAAGGGACATAACTGGTCGACCCCTCACAGTGTTCAAGAGAGAAGTATCAACATCAGAGACCCGAGACTGTTCAGCACGCTTCCACTACACAAAAGGGACATAACTGGCCGACCCCTCACAGTGTTCAAGAGAGAACTATCAACATCAGAGACCCGAGACTGTTCAACACGCTTCCACTACACATAAGGGACATAACTGGCCGACCCCTCACAGTGTTCAAGAGAGAACTATCAACATCAGAGGTCCGAGACTGTTCAACACGCTTCCACTACACAAAAGGGACATAACTGGTCGACCCCTCACAGTGTTCAAGAGAGAAGTATCAACATCAGAGACCCGAGACTGTTCAGCACGCTTCCACTACACATAAGGGACATAACTGACCGACCCCTCACAGTGTTCAAGAGAGAACTATCAACATCAGAGGCCCGAGACTGTTCAACACGCTTCCACTACACATAAGGGGCATAACTGGCCGACCCCTCACACTGTTCAGGAGAGAACTATCAACATCAGAGGCCCGAGACTGTTCAACACGCTTCCACTACACATAAGGGGCATAACTGACCGACCCCTCACAGTGTTCAAGAGAGAACTATCAACATCAGAGGCCCGAGACTGTTCAACACGCTTTCACTACACATAAGGGACATAACTGGCCGACCCCTCACAGTGTTCAGGAGAGAACTATCAACATCAGAGGCCCGAGACTGTTCAACACGCTTCCACTACACATAAGGGGCATAACTGGCCGACCTCTCACAGTGTTCAAGAGAGAACTGGATGAACACCTCCAAAGGATTCCTCTGAAGGTGATTCATACGTCAAACTACAAGCAGCCTCATCCAACAGCCTGGTTGACCATTTCAACAACCAGGAGGCCTGGTCAGAGACCGGGCCGCGGGGACCTTGCTTGACCCACAGAATCAGCGCAAGGTGACCGCAAGGTGACCGCAAGGTGACCGCAAGGTACTAGCGGCTCGCGGTACTTGTCCTCTACACGGTACTTGTCCTCTACACGGTACTTGTCCTCTACACGGTACTTGTCCTCTACACGGTACTTGTCCTCTACACGGTACTAGTCTTCTACACGGTACTTGTCCTCTACACGGTACTAGTCCTCTACACGGTACTAGTCCTCTACACGGTACTTGTCCTCTACACGGTACTAGTCCTCTACACGGTACTAGTCCTCTACACGGTACTAGTCCTCTACACGGTACTTGTCCTCTACACGGTACTAGTCCTCTACACGGTACTTGTCCTCTACACGGTACTAGTCCTCTACACGGTACTAGTCCTCTACACGGTACTAGTCCTCTACACGGTACTTGTCCTCTACACGGTACTAGTCCTCTACACGGTACTAGTCCTCTACACGGTACTTGTCCTCTACACGGTACTTGTCCTCTACACGGTACTAGCCCTCTACACGGTACTTGTCCTCTACACGGTACTAGCCCTCTACACGGTACTTGTCCTCTACACGGTACTTGTCCTCTACACGGTACTTGTCCTCTACACGGTACTTGTCCTCTACACGCATGCTGACGTCTGACGTACTCAGAGGCAGGAAATATTCATAGAGGCATCGATGTAGATGCATCATAGGTAGGCATACCAAGAGGTGATTCCGGGGCTTAGCGACCCCGCGGCCCGGTCATCGACCAGGCCTCCGGTTGGCAGAGGCACAGATCTACCCAAAAAATGAGTCCATCCTGGATGAGTGTTATCTGCTCGAGTTGAAATCTGAAATTCTCCGATGAGCCATCACCCATCTTGAGGTTATCTTGAGATGATTTCGGGGCTTAGCGTCCCCGCGGCCCGGTCCTCGACCAGGCTTCCCTTTTGTTACACATCCCCAGGAAGAAGCCCGTAGCAGCTGTCTAACTCCCAGGTACCTATTTAATGCTAAGTGAACAGGTGCATCAGGGTGAAAGAAACTCTGCCCCTTTGTTTCCGCCTCCACCAGGAGTCGAACCTGGAACCTTAGGACTACGAATCCCTAGCGCTGTCCACTCAGTTGTCAGGCCCCATCGCTGAACAAATGAAGTCGACTGCAGTCTGAGCTTCTTATAGATTGCTTGTCTCCACTTCAACCGGCTCTTAAAGAGAAACCCCACACCAGAAGGTAGAACTCTGCTACGAGCGGTGATATCTGAAGCAAGACAAGTTTCTAGAGAAGTAAAGGAGGCAAGATAGTTTGAGTGGTGTCAAACTCTAAATGAACATAGTAGTCTTGGCAAGATATGGGGTCAGATTAAAACTATATCAGGTCGACCAGCCCGGCCACAGGCATGTATTCAACCATTGCAGGAGGCTGAGAGACTTGTTCTCCAATTTGCAGAAAGAGCAGCTTCATATCAGCTTCCTGCAATGGTCCGAAGGCAGCAAGAACAATTAAAACAAGAAAGGTTGACAGCCATTCATGAGAGCATAGCTACAAATGACGAATGTGACTGTCCCTTCACCGAACAAGAACTAATCAGAGCCAAAAAAGGTGGTAAGGACACTGCACCAGGTGCTGATAACATTACACACTCAATGATCGCACACGCAGGTCCTGCTGGAGAACAAGGAATATTGGACGTCATCAATGCATCTTGGCAGCAAGGTAAACTACCAACCTCTTGGAAGAAAGCAGGCATCATTCCGATTCCTAAGCCGAAAGAACCTGGCAATTACAGACCCATTTCATTAACATCATGCATTAGTAAAGCTGCAGAATGGATGGTCTTAAATAGGCTACTGTGGAAGACTGGAGACCTTCATAAACACATATTTGGCTTCACTAGAGGTGTAGGTACTGCCAACTGCATAGCTACATTACTAGGAACAGTTAACTCAGGTCCAGCTATAGTGATCTTCCTTGATCTAGAAAAAGCATTCGAATTTGCAAACCCGCAAGCAATTTTACACACCTTAGTTAAAAAAGTTATAAAGCGAACTATGCTAGCATGGATTCAAGATTACTTAAGTCACAGGTATGCCAGAGAAAAGTTGCAAGGACAAGTGACGGACTATCACTTGCATGAGAATGGGACTCCACAAGGAGGAGTCCTCAGTCTTAGTCTTTTTAACATCCTTATGGAAAACCTTGTTACCATGACACTTACAGAAGGGGTTAAATTGCTAAGCTATGCTGATGATATAGCATTAGTCATTACAGGTCCTTCACTAAATAAAGCACAAGGTGCATTAGATAAAGTAACATCTGAATGTAGCGTTTTAGGGCTAAAAATATCCGCACAGAAGTCTAAGGCAATGAGACTAGGTGGCAACACTCCAGACAGGCACCTACGCATTCAAGACATTAATCTTCAGTGGGTTACACAATATCAATATCTCAGAATGTGGATAGATTCTAAAATAACATTCAACAAGCAAATTCAATATCTAAAGGAGAAAGCAAAATAACGACTATATATAATGAGAGCAATCACAGGGGCCCCGTCTAGGAGCGGGACACAAAGTGTTAAGAATGTTTTACATACACGCCGTTCGTTCCCTGGTTGATTATACAGCGCCTGCCTTACTCACTCTTTCTCCTGGTCAGTGGGCAAACGTTGAGGTTCTTCAAAATGATGCATTGCGAATCATAACAGGAGCTCCCACATGGACTAAAATACTGAACCCAAGACTAGAAACCAAGCTAACGTCGATTGAAATAAGGGTAAAAGGGATTGCTACGTGCATGCTGACCAAGATATTGACTAGACCTAGAATCAGTTCACATAAAGATATAATCACTGGAGCACTAACTCTGGACAGAAGAGCCTCCAGTAGCAACAGGTGGACCCATTGTGCGATAAACACCATCAATACATTCGATATAACAAACACAGTCACTGAGAAGGGTGTCGACGAAATACATGCAGACTTTGTTATACAAGCCCCTTGGGAATCTCCGCCAGCAGACTTTAAGATTATGGCTCTTGAAGGAAAAAAGAACCAGATCCTCATCTGCTACGTAACATTGCACAGATGCATATAGAAGCAAACATGGCATCCGACAGCTTCTCTTACTTCACAGATGGATCAGTAGACCAGCAGGGACAAGAAACCGGAGCTGCAGTTAAAGCAGGAAACTCTGTAAATAGTTGGAGGCTCTCAAATGGGTGTTCGACTTTACAAACAGAGATGCTAGCCATTCAAAAGGCTTTGGAAAATGCTCTTGCTCAACACCGACACCATGTTATCATACATACAGATTCGAGAACTGCCATTGAAACCTTGCAACAAGAACACATATGTGATAACATCCATCTGATCACAAATGTCATATCATTAACGCAAACACTCAAACGACAAGGCCGACGGGTACTTATAAACTGGGTGCCAAGGCATATGGGAATATCAGGAAATGAACTTGCAGACGAAGCTGCAAAACTTGCTACTAAGAGAAGAAATGTAGACATTTACATACCACAGAGTCTATCACAGATTAAGAAAGTAATTAGAAACAGAGCAATGCAGAAGATGTACAGTGACCACAACACAGCAGTTGCAACATCAGGATCTGCGGGTTGGTACAAGAATTCAACCAACTACGAACCACTTAGTTTGATGAAAGGGAGCAGTAGAGCCACAGAAGTGCACTTACATCGCATCAGGCTTGGATACCCATGTGCATGGGAAATAGGCTTACAGGTTCCCGAAGATGAGAGGAAATGTCAGCACTGTGGAGAAATGCCCGACAAACCACTGGAACATTATCTAACACAGTGCACAGTTACAAACCCATTCAGATTTCAACTTAGATTCAACAGAGCAGAAGAAGTTGTTAAACACATATGTCAAAATCTTACTGAAGCGACCATACGAGTCATAATACTTACACTCCGCCCAAGTAAAACAGAAACAAGCAACACTTAGTGGGCCAGCCAGAGGCTTAGGGCCCGCCCAGTGGGCCAGCCAGAGGCTTAGGGCCCGCCCAGTGGGCCAGCCAGAGGCTTAGGGCCCGCCCAGTGGGCCAGCCAGAGGCTTAGGGCCCGCCCAGTGGGCCAGCCAGAGGCTTAGGGCCCGCCCAGTGGGCCAGCCAGAGGCTTAGGGCCCGCCCAGTGGGCCAGCCAGAGGCTTAGGGCCCGCCCAGTGGCCCAGCCAGAGGCTTAGGGCCCGCCCAGTGGGCCAGCCAGAGGCTTAGGGCCCGCCCAGTGGGCCAGCCAGAGGCTTAGGGCCCGCCCAGTGGGCCAGCCAGAGGCTTGGGGCCCGCGCAGGAATATACCTGAAAAAAAAATAAGGCTCTGTAGACCACAGCACTTAGTCGGATCACTGACTTTAGTGACGAGTCCTCCAGCGTTTAATTCTCGTCTATTTAGAAAGAGACGTCTCTGGACAATATTATCCGAGTGACGGACCAATCTTCCTATTGCAAACGGTTTTATCCGACATTGATATTCCCGAAAGTTTCCCGATCCATGATTGGTGGATATTATCTGCTCAGCGCTGATTCGTCAATTTAAAATTTGTTGCAGTTCTTTTTGAGGAATTTGATCAAGAGACATACAGCCAACTGACCCCGTAGTTGTGGCCCCTGTGACCCCGTAGTTGTGGCCCCTGTGACCTCGTAGTTGTGGCCCCTGTGACCCCGTAGTTGTGGCCCCTGTGACCCCGTAGTTGTGGCCCCTGTGACCCCGTAGTTGTGGCCCCTGTGACCTCGTAGTTGTGGTCCCTGTGACCCCGTAGTTGTGGCCCCTGTGACCTCGTAGTTGTGGTCCCTGTGACCCCGTAGTTGTGGCCCCTGTGACCTCGTAGTTGTGGCCCCTGTGACCCCGTAGTTGTGACCCTTGTGACCCCGTAGTTGTGGCCCCTGTGACCTCGTAGTTGTGACCCCGTAGTTGTGGTCCCTGTGACCCCGTAGTTGTGGCCCCTGTGACCCCGAAGTTGTGGCCCTGTGACCCCGTAGTTGTGGCCCCTGTGACCCCGTAGTTGTGGTCCCTGTGACCCCGTAGTTGTGGCCCCTGTGACCTCGTAGTTGTGGCCCCTGTGACCCCGTAGTTGTGGCCCCTGTGACCTCGTAGTTGTGGTCCCTGTGACCCCGTAGTTGTGGCCCCTGTGACCTCGTAGTTGTGGCCCCTGTGACCCCGTAGTTGTGGCCCCTGTGACCTCGTAGTTGTGGTCCCTGTGACCCCGTAGTTGTGGCCCCTGTGACCTCGTAGTTGTGGCCCCTGTGACCCCGTAGTTCTGACCCCGTAGTTGTGGTCCCTGTGACCCCGTAGTTGTGACCCCTGTGACCCCGTAGTTGTGGACTTTGTGACCCCGTAGTTGTGGTCCCTGTGACCCCGTAGTTGTGACCCCGTAGTTGTGGCCCCTGTGACCCCGTAGTTGTGGCCCCTGTGACCCCGTAGTTGTGGCCCCTGTGACCCCGTAGTTGTGGCCCCTGTGACCCCGTAGTTGTGGCCCCTGTGACCACGTAGTTGTGGCCCCTGTGACCCCGTAGTTGTGACCCCTGTGACCTCGTAGTTATGGTCCTGTGACCTCGTAGTTGTGGCCCTGTGACCCCGTAGTTGTGGCCCCTGTAACCCCGTAGTTGTGGTCCCTGTGACCCCGTGGTTGTGGTCCCTGTGACCCCGTGGTTGTGGCCCCTGTGACCCCGTAGTTGTGGCCCCTGTGACCCCGTAGTTGTGGCCCCTGTGACCCCGTAGTTGTGGCCCCTGTGACCCCGTAGTTGTGGCCCCTGTGACCCCGTAGTTGTGGTCCCTGTGACCCCGTAGTTGTGGTCCCTGTGACCCCGTAGTTGTGGCCCCTGTGACCTCGTAGTTGTGGTCCCTGTGACCCCGTAGTTGTGGCCCCTGTGACCTCGTAGTTGTGGCCCCTGTGACCCCGTAGTTGTGACCCCGTAGTTGTGGTCCCTGTGACCCCGTAGTTGTGACCCCTGTGACCCCGTAGTTGTGGACTTTGTGACCCCGTAGTTGTGGTCCCTGTGACCCCGTAGTTGTGGCCCCTGTGACCCCGTAGTTGTGGCTCCTGTGACCCCGTAGTTGTGGCCCCTGTGACCCCGTAGTTGTGGCCCCTGTGACCCCGTAGTTGTGGCCCCTGTGACCCCGTAGTTGTGGCCCCTGTGACCACGTAGTTGTGACCCCTGTGACCCCGTAGTTGTGACCCCTGTGACCTCGTAGTTGTGGTCCTGTGACCTCGTAGTTGTGGCCCTGTGACCCCGTAGTTGTGGCCCTGTGACCCCGTAGTTGTGGCCCCTGTAACCCCGTAGTTGTGGTCCCTGTGACCCCGTGGTTGTGGTCCCTGTGACCCCGTGGTTGTGACCCCTGTGACCCCGTAGTTGTGGTCCCTGTGACCCCGTAGTTGTGGTCCCTGTGACCCCGTGGTTGTGGTCCCTGTGACCCCGTGGTTGTGACCCCTGTGACCCCGTGGTTGTGACCCCTGTGACCCCGTAGTTGTGGTCCCTGTGACCCCGGAGTTGTGGTCCCTGTGACCCCGTAGTTGTGGCCCTGTGACCTCGTAGTTGTGGCCCTGTGACCCCGTAGTTGTGGCCCCTGTGACCCCGTGGTTGTGACCCCTGTGACCCCGTGGTTGTGACCCCTGTGACCCCGTAGTTGTGGCCCCTGTGACCCCGTAGTTGTGGTCCCTGTGACCCCGTAGTTGTGGCCCCTGTGACCCCGTAGTTGTGGTCCCTGTGACCCCGTGGTTGTGACCCCTGTCACCCCGTAGTTGTGACCCCTGTGACCCCGTAGTTGTGGCCCCTGTGACCCCGTAGTTGTGGCCCCTGTGACCCCGTAGTTGTGGCCCCTGTGACCCCGTAGTTGTGGCCCCTGTGACCCCGTAGTTGTGACCCCTGTGACCCCGTGGTTGTGACCCCTGTGACCCCGTAGTTGTGACCCCTGTGACCCCGTAGTTGTGGTCCCTGTGACCCCGTGGTTGTGACCCCTGTGACCCCGTAGTTGTGGTCCCTGTGACCCCGTAGTTGTGGCCCTGTGACCTCGTAGTTGTGGTCCCTGTGACCCCGTAGTTGTGGTCCCTGTGACCCCGTAGTTGTGGTCCCTGTGACCC